>NC_080188.1:195011935-195314277 GCF_030028045.1 Hippopotamus amphibius kiboko
TGAGAAGATAAATTGATAAACCATTAGCCCGACTCATCAGGAAAAAAAAAGGAAAAGACTCAAATCAACAGAATTAGAAATAAAAAAGAAGTAACAACTGGCACTGCAAAGATACAAAGGATCATGAGAAACTACTACAAACAACTATATGCCGATAAACTGGACAACCTAGAAAAAATGGACAAATCCTTAGAAAAGTACAAACTTTCAAGACTGAACCAGGAAGGAACAGAAAATATGAACAGACCAATCACAAGCACTGAAATTGAAACTGTGATTAAAAATCTTCCAATGAACAAAAGCCCAGGACCAGATGGCTTCACAGGCAAATTCTATCAAACATTTATAGAAGAGCTAACACCTATCCTCCTCAAACACTTCCAAAGTATAGCAGAAGGAGGAACACTCCCAAACTCATTCTATGAGGCCACCATCACCCTGATACAAAACCAGACAAAGATGTCACAAAGGAAGAAAACAGGCCACTACCACTGATGAACATAGATGCAAAAATCCTTAACAACATCTAGCAAACAGAATCCATCAGCACATTAAAAAGATCATCCACCATGATCAAGTGGGGTTTATCGCAGCAAAGCAAGGATTCTTCAATACACACAAATCAATCAATGTGATATACCATATTAACAAATTAAAGGATAAAAACCATATGATAATCTCAATAGAGGCAGGAAAATCTTTTGACAAAATTCAACACCGATTTATGATAAAAAACTCTCCAGAAAGTGGGCATAGAGAGAACCTACCTCAACATAATAAAGGCCATCTATGACAAACCCACAGCCAACATCATTCTCAATGGTGAAAAACTGAAAGCATTTCCTCTTAGATCAGGAACAAGACAAGGGTGCCCACTCTCACCACTATCATTCAACATAGTTTTGGAAGTCCTAGCCATGGCAATCAGAGAGGAAAAAGAAATAAAAGGAATACAAATTGGAAAACCATCACTATTTGTAGATGACATGAAACTCTATATAGAAAATCCTAAAGATGCCACCAGAAAACTACTAGAGTTCATCAATGAACTTGGTAAAGTTGCAGGATACAAAATTAATGCACAGAAATCTCTTGCATTCCTATACACTAACAGCAAAATATCAGAGAGAGAAACTAAGGAAACACTCCCATTTACCACTGCAACAGAAAGAATAAAATACCTTGGGATAACCCTAAGGAGGCAAAAGACCTGTACTCAGAAAACTATAAGACACTGATGAAAGAAATCAAAGATGATACAAACAGATGGAGAGATATACCATGTTCTTGGATTAAAAGAATTAACACCGTCAAATTGACTATACCACTCAAAGCAATCTACAGATTCAATGCAATCCCTATCAAATTACCAATGGCATTTTTCACAGAACTAGAAGAAAAAATTACACGATTTATATGGAAACACAAAAGACCCTGAATAGCCGAAGCAATCTTGAGAAAGAAAAACAGAGCTGAAAGAATCAGGCTCCCTGACTTCAGCCTATACTACAAAGCTACAGTCATCAAGACAGTATGGTGCTGGCACAAAAACAGAAATATAGATAAATGTAACAGGATAGAAAGCCTCTGCACATATGGTCACCTTATCTTTGACAAAGGAGGCAAGAATATACAATGGATAAAAGACAATCTCTTCAATAAGTGGTGCTGAGAAAACTGGACAGCTATATGTAAAAGAATGAAATCCAAGTACTCCCTAACACCATACACAAAAACAAACTCAAAATGGATTAAAGACCTAAATGTGAGGCCAGACACTATCATACTCTTAGAGGAAAACATAGGCAGATCACTCTATGACATAAATGACAACAAGATCCTTTTTGACCCACCTCTGTGAGTAATGGAAATAAAAACAAAAATAAACAAATGGGAGTGAATGAAACTTAAAAGTTTTTGCATAGCAAAGGAAATCATAAACAAGATGAAAAGACAACCCTCAGAATGGGAGAAAATATTTGCAAATGAAGCAACTGACAAAGGATTAATCTCCAAAATATACAAGCAGCTCATGCAGCTCAATATCAGAAAAACAAACAACCCAATCCAAAAATAGGTGGAAGACCTAAATAGACGTTTCTCCAAAGAAGACATACAAGAGGCACATGAAAAGATGCTCAACATCACTAACTAATCATTAGAGAAATGCAAATCAAAAGGACAATAAGGTATCACCTCACACCAGTCGGAATGGCAATCATCAAAAAATCTAGAAACAATAAATGCTGGAGAGGCTGTGGAGTAAAGGGAACCTTCCTGCACTGTTGGTGGGAATGTAAGTTGGTACAGCCACTATGGAAAACAGCTTGGAGGTTCCTTAAAAAATTAAAAATAGAACTACTGTATGACCCAACAATCCCACTCCTGGGCATATACCCTGAGAAAACCATAATTCAAAAAGATACATGTACCACAATGTTTACTGCAGTACAATTTACAATAGCCAGGACATGGAAGCAACCTAGATGCCCATCAACACATGAGTGGATAAAGAAGATGTGGCACATATATACAATGGAATACTAGTCACAAAAAGGAATGAAATTGAGTTATTTGGAGTGAGGTGGATGGACCTAGAGACTGTCATACAGAGTGAAGAAGTCAGAAAGAGGAAAACAAATGTTGTATGCTAACGCATATATATGGAATCTAAAAAAATGGTACTGATGAACCTAGTGGCAGGGTAGGAACAGAGATGCAGATGTCGAGAATAGAGGACACAGTGGGGGAAGGAGAAGCTGGGACAAAGTGAGAGAGTAGTATTGACATATATACTCTACCAAAGGTAAAATAGTTAGCTAGGAGGAAGCTGCTGAAGTGCATAAGGAGATCAGCTCGGTCCTTTGTGACGACCTAGGGGGTGGGATAGGGAGGGTGGGAGGGAGACTCAAGAGGGAGGGGATATGGGGATATATGTATACAATGTAGCTGAGTCACTCAGTTGTACAGCAGAAAGTAGCACAACAAGCAATTATACTCTAATAAAGATGTATTTAAAAATTAAAAAAATAAAAATAAAAAATACACCTCTCACAAAAAATAAAACGTTAAAAAAAATAAAGATAGTTAATAGCTGCAGATGCCAGTGGAATGGACTTTGTATATGTTTTCAGAGAAAAATACTATTCTATTTCAGATCTGGATAGAAATCTCACAGTAACAGGTATACAGTGGGCAAGTTCCCAAGGGCCACTGAACATTTTCATCATAAATTATTACCTAGACCTCCCTGATATAAGTGCCAGGACAGTCACAATAGGGCTTATATTTGAGAACAGGAGCTTTAAAAAAAAAAAAAAAAAAAGTGATTATGAAATAGATAAAGATCTATAAGCAGTCAACATGGAGAAAAAAGTGAGAAAAAGGAAAATTCAGTTGATTTACTTTTTTTAAAACACCCTATAAATATTTTTCAAAGTTGCGCTACATGACACGATGTGGTTCTCGCACCTGGAAACCCAGCCGACGTCACAGGTAAGCCTCCTGTTGCCTACGTATCTGCTGTGTGTCGTTACGGAAGCTTTTCTCTTTTCTGTGTCTTGAAATGTGTGTAGCTTTTTCCATAAATTTTTCTGAGAAGCGGGGAGAGACTCTTTCCTTTTCTTCTTGATCAAGGTGCTAACAATTGTAAGATTTCTTATTACCACAAGAAGGAAGACTGTAACCCTGTTTTTGCTACCTGGAATCTTCAGGGAGTGTTAATAGCCTGTGATGACATCTGAGCGTCCATAGTTAGCAAATGCTCTGCGGTTCACTCTGCTCTGACCTACAAGACATCACCAGGGCTCCTTTCAGCGCCTGACTCCTGCTCTGAGTTGCTCCACCACAGGACCTTTGCAGAGGCTGATTCCCCGGCCTGCAGCCTCCCCCCTTATACTGATCCCCTCCTCCCGTCTCACCATCTCTGCCCCTATACATCTGTTCTCCCTGGAAAATGTGTAACTGCCCATCCGCATCTGAGCCTCTTTCACCCCACCTTGTAGAAAGCTACAGTCTCTAAACTGCTGACAGAGACGTCATTTTAAAGACACATTTAACAATGCTCTGCTCCTCTAAATAACTTCCTCCATGGCTCCTCACTGTTTTGGGGATAAATCTCCTATTTCTTACTTTTGCCCAAAGGCATCTCATCTGCCGTGGGGATGTTCGCTCCAACACCATCGACCGTCTTCCCTCCTGTGTGTGGATGTGTCCAGCGGGCCTTTCTCCTCTTTCTCTAGTCATCCTTCGTGCCTTGGCTCAAGAGCTCTCCTTCCGCCTCTCGGGAAACACCCCCACACTCCTCCATCCGTCTGCTGCCACCTCGTGCGTCCCTAGACCACCTGGACCCACACCTGTGGGGGGGGCGGGGCTCATCCTGCTGCACCGCGTCCTGGTTAGAGCCCCTCCTCCCTGCTCCACAGCCAGTTCTGAGGGCAGGCACCTTGCTCCCTCCTCTATCATACCTCAAACCGCACAGCGTGCGGTACATACTAGCATCAGGAAAACCGCACAGGGCTCTGAAAGGAGCTAAAGATGATGGCGTGCCCTGTCGGCAGAATCTGGATGATGGTCAGGAGACTTTGCGGGGCTACCTGATTCCACAGGACTCTGCATCTTTCTTTAACGACCTGCCCAGGACACAACTGGACAAACTGTGCAACCAAGGCCTTATCGGAAGCCACTGCTATGGACCAAAGGCTGTAGATTTACAGAACCGATGCCTGCAGAGCTCCCCCAGGAGACCTGCGAGGTGCCCACCTGACAGGGTCCAGCCTCAAAGGTGCCCTTCTCAGCAGGCCAGGAGCCTGAGCAAATCCAGAGAACCTCAAGAGGAACTCATCCCAATTTGTAGCTATTTCAGGTAAAACATATTTTTACCTGATAGAAAGCTTTCTTGGGCTTAGTTTCCTGGCCTTAAGGTAGCAAATAACAGAGACTTTTATCAGCCCAATCTGAGATTTCTCATGAAAACTTGCAGAAAGAAGTAAATTCTGTGGCCATCGCTGATCTATACTGCATGGCTCCAGATTCACAAAGCTCTGATGTATAAATAATCACGTCAAACGCGATGAAAACAGCCTTCTTTTTTGACCAAAAACAATCTTTGAGAGCATGAGGGTCACAGGTGGAGAGAATGTCAGGAAAACCGTAAAAGGTGCTGAAAGGGGCCCCAAACACTGGTGTCCTTTCAAAGGGATGCTAGTTAGTACTGCTAGCTACTTCCTGTGGGATCGTCCGGCGCCCTGGAGGTCTGCACGGTTCACAGACACTATGTATAACCCTGCAGAGACCGCAGGTACCATGGAAAGGCCTGACAGCAACGGAAATGCCTCTTGTCCACAGAGACGCAGCAAGGTCTGCCCAGCGGAGCCGCAGCTGCACAGTGCGGACATGGATGGTGCTGGTGTTCGTCGGCACTTCAGTGTTCTCGACTGTCTAGGTGTCTGTTCTTTGGATTATCCTCTGTATCAGTTTTTTACATCTTACTGGTTTTCTCATTAGCTAATAAACCAAATATGATGAGGGAGTTATAATTCTACCCTTTAATAAAAAATTATTCTTTAAAGCAGGCAGTTAGTGTGACCTGGATAAATGAATACCTCCATACATGGCAGGTACTTTCTGTTGAGTACCTCAATGAATTTTAAAACCCATAAGAAAATATATAATAACGCAAAGATAAGTGGCTGACAGGCATGTTCAGCATCCATGAGGCACAGCAGAACCTTACACTTACTCATTCAGCAAAGATTAAAGAAGTGTCTTACGAACCAGGCACTGGGCCACACGCTAGTGTGGGGATGACCAAGAACGGGGCTCCGGGCCCTCATGGAGACTGCGGTCCAGCAAACGAAACATGAATTCAGCTGAATAATACACGCATACAATTACGACAGCAGGAACGTGTAACTAAAGTATGACTAAAACGAGGAATCTGACCTCGTCATGGGGTTCAAGGGAAGGCTTCCCATGAAAGATGTTGGAGTTGAGCTCTGAAAGGTCAGTAGGAATTAAGTAGATGAGGAGGAGAGGAAATAAAACGTGGTGGGATGACCAGGGCAAACACGACAGACTCAAAGCCGCCTACAGTGCCCTGTGGGTCAGAGGCTGGGTCAGTGCACAGGGTTATTTAAGGGCCCGCTGGTCTTGCAGTTACCCTGCTGACCACTAGATGGCAGGTGTATGCAAGAAGGCACAAGGCTGGATGCAGGTGAGTTTTAGGAGGGTCACAGAAGGTGGGGGAGATCAGAGGTGCAGCAGGAAAGAGTGGGCAGTGAGAAGGTGGTAGGGGGACAGAGGCGGGGGACACACCCCGACGGTGGAGGGTAACAGAGAGCCATTCATTGTTTTCTCCCTTCAACAAATATTTGAGGACCTCCTGAAAGCTGCTCTGTACTCCGTGAAGGTAAGTAGCAGTCATACCTCATTTTTTAAGAAATTCTTAGCACCTCTTCACACTACAAACACTCACTAAGAACCTACTATACATGAGCTACTGTATTCTGTACTGTGAGGCACAGAAAAGAAAAGAAAAATAGATGTTCCTCTCAAGATTTTCAAAAAAGAGTGAAAATGCTAAACACCGAATATAACATAGCAGTTACAGATATAAACGCATTCTCCCTATGGACATAACTGCACTCAGCTTTTGGATCACAGATGAAAACTTCTGTAAATGACCATTAATACTGATCAAGATTCACATCAAATTCTCACATTCCTAATAAGTAGGTTCCCTCAGCAGACTAACAATGCTAACAACACAGAATTGTAACTCTGTCCTTTAAATAATGGTGAACTCTGGGATCAAAAAGGAGGTCTGGAGGTTTCTGAATGGTACAGACCCAGTGCAGCTGGAATTCTAGCCATGGTCAGGCACTAGTGACCTGGAGGCTGTGCAAACTAGCAAATAACTACTGGCATTTGCAACTCTCTTGGAAGCCAGCACTACACAAAAAAAGGTACATTTTTTGGATGCAAAAGGCATCATAAGTAAACAAAATAAGCAAAGTTTTACATCCCTCTGATGCAAAGGATTAAAAGTAAGATGGGGGATTGAGTGTCACACATCTTCGAATGGACTCTCACTAGGTTCTAATTACATATAATTATAAAATAATTGTCTTGCATGCAATGTAAAATGTTAAGTGCATATGTGAAAAATTAATATACTATCAATATTTTGGAAGTAATAAGCACTTGTATGGCAAGGGATGCTTACTAAGAATGTGAAAAATACTAAACTAATGCAAAAAAGCTATCCATGTGGAATGAAATTACTAGAGAAGATATTGTATTAGAGAAGCTCAACCTGCAGCAAGACACTGAGTGAAGCAAAGAGAACGGACTGGAAAAGACCGGCAGGAAAAGGGGACACACAAGGAGCGTGACAGAGGCAGGAGGCCCAGGTCACACCATCATCAAACGTCATGTCTGATGAGGCGGCAAGAAACAAGCCTGGCTTAGCTACAACCAGCAAGGTAAGCGCTTCCTTGCTTCCCCCAAGTCCCTCAGAGGGTCTAACGGTGAGGGTGCTCCCCGTGCACAAGGAGCCTGTTATCCTGCAGTTACCATTTTTGTCACTAGATGGCAGACAAATCTAATTCTAGGGCAAAATGCTGGGTAAGGTGAAAGTCACAGGGGGGCTTAGGGGGCAGGGAAAAGTAAGGGATATAGGCAGATGAATGGGAAAATACAAGTTTTTAGACTTCATAAAATTGAGATGCTTGTAATATATGAATCTTTTGAAAGTAGGTACTCTCTGTGCTACTGTCCCCATTTTAGAGTTGAAGTGACTGAGGTCCAGAGTGTTACCTGGCTTTTCCAAAGTCTACAGCAACCCCCTGGGCTTATGCATTTTGCAGTCTAAAAAAAATACCTGTGTGAAATCATATGGGAATAAACTATGAAGAAAGCTACCATACAGAATTATAATGCCAATACCTTAAAAATACATGGCAGTTCGCAATTTGAAAAGAGGTTTAAAAAACATGTGTGTTGTAATTTTTATAGGCGGTAACTGAAGCACAGAGTTGAATGACTTACCCATGACTTACTTGCTTCAGTGTGTTAGATGTTTTATAGACCACACTTTAAATATCTACTTTACCACACGTTTTGGTGAGCATTTTCCCTATTTTACACATTTGGGAACCAAAAGCTTAATGAAGTAAAGCCTCATGGGAAAGATTAGCCAATGAGCAACAGAGCTGGGACTCCAACCCGGGTGTTCTGGCTCCCAGAATGGAATTCTTTTCATCATAATTACACTAGATAAGTCAGTCCTCAGAGACTCAGAATAATTAACCTGAGAAACACTTTCTTAAAATGGCAAGTCTTAACCTCATTTTTAAAACAGGTGGTAGTTACAGAATGATCAAGAGTGCTAATGTCCAGGTAGATGAAATGGCAGGGTGAAGAGACAAGAGACGAATACACATTTCCAAAAATATTTCTGTCAGGACAAGAAAGTAAACTTGAAGGATAAACAAGATATGTGTTTGGTGAAGTCTGATGAATTCAGGTGATGAAGGGCTTTTATCAGCAGGCTAAGGAAACAAGATGGAACAGAAGCGTCAGAATTCTACTTCTGAGCAGGTGAGTATTATGTGAGACTAGTTCAGGTGTGAAGACTCTGAAATGGTCCAGACACATCCATGACCCCTTAACCAGCCTCCTGGTCCACAGCCATCAAGCCTTCTCTGCCACCTTTATCCACTGCATTCTCTGTCACTCAGCTATCACCTGACACACACACTCTTACGAACGCAGTGTTTTGTGAGTACAGGCCTGTCTTACCAAGTCCTTGAGACCAAGAATCATATCTTTTAATTCATTTCGCTTCTAAATCCACTTCCATTTTGAATGCAAAAAGCAGCAAAAGAATGTCAATTCCCATCTTAACAATGAGAAAAGGTGTGGTAATCTAAAAAGGAAAACTCATAATTTTTTCTTGAACCTATCAGAATGCAGAGTTGTAAGGCAATCAAGTAAAATGAATTCCATAGTTACAAGCACCTCTGAGGAAAGATAAGAGACAGCATCTATTTCATCCTTGGCAAAGCACACACACACAGAAGAAGGGCAGCTGGTATATAAACAGGGAGGAAGAAATGTGCTGAAATGTAACCAAGACCACGTGCGGACTAACATGCCGGTCTGGAGGAGCTGGGAGTCTCAACAACAAGGGGCGTGTGCACTCGCGAGCTCTTCTCCACAGATAAAATCCTGTAATTTTACTTTCCAGATCAGGCAACCCTACCACCTGGTGCTGCAGAGCAGGACTGGGGACAGGCAGGAGTCTGAAAGCTCCCTCAGGGATGTAGGCCTGCAGGAGACAAGCATGAACACCTACTGACTCCTGAAGATCATTCATTTACATACACAACAGCCTTAGCTGCTGGCAGACGTCAGCAAACTCAACCCCAAGACCACAGAGGGGAGTGCAGAAGCACAACCTCTACACCCTCAGGAGGAGCAGGAGGCCCCGTTAGGCACAGGATTCTCCACAGATACCAAGCAGAAGTCTCGCACCCCTAGGGAGGGGCAGGCGGGCCAATCACAGATAAGGGGAGTGTATCCGCCACAGGGAGGAAGGGGAGGGATGCTGAGAAGGCTCACAGCTGAGCCACAGGGGCCCATGGCCTGCAAAGCCCAAAGCTAGACCAGAGCACAGGAAACCCATAAGGCTAGGACCACACAACTAGCAACAGACAGTAACTGCTGAGGGTGGGGTGCAAACATTGAGAGAGACCCGCTATGTGGCTCAGGGATAGAAGGACTGCTGACAGCTGAGGGTGAAGGAGGAACACTGAGAAAAACCTTCCGGTACCTCCACGGGAAGTACTCCCCTCTACACACACAACAGCAGCTACTGCAGGTAATGATGTTAACAACAAAATCCCAACCAGTTCAACTCGTGATGAACTCGACCTCTGTACTAACGGCACCACACTGTTTCTGGGTGAGTACTATTTTACTTATTCTCTACTGTTTTTTTATACATGGGGTCCATCACCCAAGAACTACCAGACATAAAAAGTAAGAACAAAATAAAAAGAAGGAGAATATGCATAAACAGATGGGATGACAGCAGACAGATGGAATCTATAAAAGAGTCAAGTCGAATGATAGAAATGTAAACAAAAACATGATATAAAAGATAAAAAATTCTTTTGATGGGCTCACCAGCAATTTAAAACAGGTCAATAAAATTTATTTAAACTGCATTCCTATACACTAACAATGATCTAGCTATCTGAAAAAGAAAGACAATTGGATTTACAACAGCATCGAAAACAAAATGCTTAGAAATAAATTTAACCAAGGAAGTGACTGATCTATATAACAAAAATTTTAAGACACTGATGAAAGAAACTGAAGATACAAATAAACAAAAAGATATCCTATGTTCATGGACACAAAGAGATGCTATTGTTAAAACGTCCATATGCCCCGAAGCCATCTATAGATTCAATGCAATTACTGTGAAAAATTCCAACAGCATTTTTCACAGAAATGGGGAAAAATTCCATAAAATTTGTATGGAACCACAAAAGACCCCAAATAACCAAATCAATCTTGGAAAGAACAAAGCTGAACCAACAAAGCTGAACTTTCTGGCTTCAAACTATACTGCAAGGCTATCATAATCAAAACTGTATGGTATTGGTATGAAAGACCCACAGATGGAACAGAATTACAAGCCAGAAATAAACCCACATACTTATGGTCTAGTAGGATTTGACAAGGGAGTCAAGAATACTCAATGGTGAAAGGGTAGTGTATTCAACAAATGGTGGTGGGAAAACTGGATATTCACATGCAAAAGAATGAAACTGCATAAATTTAACCTTACATCACTCACAAAAATTAACTCAAAATGGGTTAAGGACTTAAATGTAAGACCTGAAACTGTAAAACTCGTAGAGTAGAAGAAAACATAGGGGAAAAGCTCCCTGTCATTAGTGTTGATAGTAATTTTTTGCATATGTCACCAGAAGCACAAGCAACAAAAGCAAAAATCAACAACTGGGGCTACATCAAACTAAAAAGCTTCTGCACAGCAAAAGAAATTATCAACAAAATGAAAATTTCTCCCATTCTTGTGGGATGGAAGAAGACATTTGGCAAACCATTTATCGGATAGGGGCTTAACATACAGTGTACATAAGAAACTCCTGTAACTCATACAATAGCAAAAATAATAACTACCTGATTAAAAAACGGACAGAGGACTTGAGTAGACACTTTTCCAAAGACATACGAATGACCATCAAGTACATGAAAATGTGCTCAACATCACCAATTATCAGGAAAATGCCAATCACAGCCACAATGAGATAACACCTCACACCTGTTAGAATGGCCGTCCTCAAAAAGACCACAGGGGACTAATACTGGAGAGGATGTCGAGAAAGTGACCCTTTGTGCACTGTTGGGGGGAATGTGAATTGGTGCAGCTACTATGGGAAACAGTATGGAGGTACCGTGAAAAACTAAAAATAGAATTACTGTAAGACCAGCATTTCAATTCTAGATATTTACCAGAAGGAAATGAAATCACTGTCTTCTAGAGACACCTGCATCCCACATGCACGGCAGCATCATTCACAACAGCATCGTTCACAATAGCGAAGACACGTAAACAACCTGAGTGTCCATCAGTGGCTGAGCAGATAAAGAAAACGTGGCATGTATTTATACAGGGGAATATCCTTCAGCCATAGAAAGGAAGACAGAAATCCTGCCACTTGTGACAACATGGATGAACCTGGAGGGCGTTATGCTAAGTGAAATAAGTCAGACCCAGAAAGACAAATACTGTATGGTCTCATTTACATGTGGAACCTAAAACAGCTAAACTCATAGAATCAGAAAGTAGACTGGTGGTTGCCAGGGGCTGGGGGATGGTGAGGGAAATGAGGAGACACTGGTCAAAGGGTACAAGCTTGCTCTTGCAAGACGAGTAAGTTCAGGGACCTAACGTGCGGCATGGTGACTAGTTAACAATACTGTGCTGTATACTTGAAAGCTGCTAAGAGAGTAAATCATAAATGCTCTCGCCATAACAACACATAAATGGTAATTTGGGAAGGATGTGTTAATTAACCTTACCGTGGTAAACACTTCACAATATATGTGTGTAGTAAACATTTCACAATATATGTGTGTATCAAATTTTAAAAAGAAAAAAAAATTATCCAAACTGAAACACAAAGAGAAATGAGAGCAGGGATAAATAGATAAATAAATAAATAAATACTAAAGAAAGAGCGGAATAGACATCCGAGAGCTGAGGGATACCATCATCTGGTCTAAGTCATTCTGCTCCCAACACAGACAGCTGCTCACCACATTTCTGGGGAAGGTGCTACAGTCGCAGGTAGGACAGAACAATATTACTTCATGTTTATTAAGGTCCAGGGAGTGCTGAAAGAACAAGTTCTATCACCACATTAACTGTAATCTCTGCAGTGACTCTATGGGGGTGAAGAGAAGTAGCTTCATTTTACAGACCTGAAGGCTAGAGGCTGAGGGAGAGTAGGAAAGTTGCTCAAGTTCAGATACCATGCGAGTTGCCCAGCTGGTTGTCTGGTCGGGGTTTGTTATATTCCAAAGCTTAAGATCCTGACACTCCCACCCCAGGTCTTCCTAGTCAACGATGAGGGTAGTGTTAGGACGTGAAAAGGAAGAGTAAATAGACAGGTCAGTAAAGGAAAGTCTTTCTGAGTTTGTAATGATGGTCCTTTACAAGTGTTCAGAGGAGGTAAGTGACCTTGAAAGCCGGCCTAGCACATGGCAGTGTTCAGAAGAGGTACACGGCCTTGAAAGCTGTAAACCAGCCACAGCAGATATTCAGGTCATTCTGTTGAACTGAATGTGATATACTCTCCATTAGGATGTTGTCCATTCGGCCCACATTGCACTACCAATTGTATTAATGGAAGCTTATTTTAATTAATGTTAATATTAAGTTGAGGACTATTCTAGAATTAGATGAAGGAAATCTTCAAATTAGATTTTAGAGACAGAATACTTGAAATCAGAAGTGACCCTTTTACAAAAGTCCTTTTACCAATACTAGGAAGTTTCCTTCAGGTGGTTTTGACTTTCTTTAGGAAGTTGAGTTTGGCAAAAAAGTGTATCAAAATCATTTTGAAACATGGTACTTTAGAATTCACTTCTCCAGTGTTGATCAGAGACTATATGAAAACCTACCCAACGGCGACACTGTCCCAGCCATCCTAAAGGACCCCCTTTCACTGCCGTGGTTACTGGGTGGAGGGCTCATCATGCACCTGTGTTCATATGCAATACAGCTGTGAACCGTTAAACCAATTTTTAAGGATTGTTCAAATGCCAAGTAGTTATGTTTACTATAAGTATTTAAAATACACTGTTTCATTATTTTTCTTTTCCTTAATATTTGACAATGCAAATTTTAATAGAGCTCTTGCAGCAACTTTTCAGCTCTGAAAGATTAGCGAATACAAGAAATTGTAGAAGACTTAAAACATACTGTCAAAACTAAATAAGTAAATAAATAAATAATCCTTTGATAAATGGCAAACTATCTACAATTTCACTTTTGCTGACAGGGTTTCAATACTTCCACATTTTAAAAGGTTTCTTACTACACAGTGAGTCCAATGTATTTTCAATAAAACCTAGAATTTGATTCCCTTCACTAGCTGCCATGACGCTGACAGTTCTAGCTGGAATAAGCAACTGAAAAGTCAGTCCTGATTAACAGAACCATATATTCGAATCACCTTAATAAACTAAGTTTGTAAAAAGTACACAGTGAAGGATTAAAATACCTAATTTATAAAATAACTATAGTTGGATTTTTTCAGATTACCATATTAACACGTAATAAGCTTAAATGTGTGTGTATGTGTGGAGAGAGTCTCCAAATGGTTTCAGTATCGAGTGTAGAAAGGATCTGAACAGAAATTGTAATTACATTTTGGTTTCAAAAGCACTATTTTACAAACGTCAAAGACACTGATAAAGGCAAAGAGGGAAGAGAGTTCTGCAAAATCACCAGGATTAGACTCAAGTGTTAGAAACACCATGAAGAACTTCCGGAGAAGGCTGCACACAGAGCAAGTCCTATCTTGTAACTTGTTAAGATATTTATGTATCTGGCTAATATTTTACCTTCTATACCAGGATATACAACCACGTGTAAAAGACATAAATCCAGTTCAAATGATAACAAGGTTCTACAATCCTCTGCAGTTACACATCTGCTGACACTCCTGACAATCTCTCTCTCTCGGGAACACGAACCTGCAGCAGCAGGAACCCCTGCGAGGACAAGACTGGCCTCTCCTTTCATCAACACCAACACTGACCTCTGGCCAGCCTTAAAGGCAGTTCTAATACACAAAACAGGAAAAAACCCATCATTTCTGTATCCCAGGATGCCTGGGAGAAAATAAGAATTTGTCTATAAAAATCAGGTAACTTTTGGAAGAGACAGCTGTTGTTAACTTTCACCGAGAGCCCTTAAAATAATTAAAGATGTAACAAGAAAGAGCGCTCACAAAGTTAAACAGAACAGAAAGATCTTAGTAATGTGATTACTGATGTAAAGTCTAGAATGGTAATACTCAATATATTTACTAAATGGAAAATTTAAGTACTTTTTTCTTTTAAGACTTTGTGATAAATGGCTTAGCCATTTGCGGCAATAAATCTGAAGAGTAAAATTATAACATTAAAAAAGTACATTTCAACCTGAAAACATCTCATAAAATGTAGGGAACATGTTCACATAAGTCTTTATAATACCCTAGGTGTTGTTCATTTTAAAAATGAAGTCCCAACCAGCTGCTGAAAGGAGTTGGTTTTGAATTATCTCTTCGAAAGAATGTGTTCTTGAACAATTTTATGACAATATAAATTTCTCAAATGTGTACTCTCTTGTGTTTCTAAAAAGAGAAAGGCAAATCTTATAAATTTTGTCCTGTGCAATCATCTTCTTTCAAGGAAAGAAAATATTACCTAGTGCTCACTAGGGGGCACCGTTGTCCTCCATAAATGACATTTGGGGGAGGGGAGCTGGGAGGGGGGCACAGACGGAACAATCATCAAATTCGACATGCTGGGGATTAATATCATTGCAACAGAAGACCACAGAGGAAAATCACTTCCTTTAAAACAACAACACGGTACCCATATTTTCAAACTGCACTTAAAGGATCGATTTTATAAATTAGTGGCACGAGTATAAATTATACAAAATAGATGCTATGTGACACAGTGACTTTTGGACATAGACTGCTAAACCATTATCCATTTAGGCAGTACTTTTTGTGGGCATCTTTTAATGGAAACACATTTAAATTATTTTTAAAAACATTTTATCATTTGAAACTCTCGGACTTTAATACCCCTCTAATACTTTCTGATCACTTTAATTCAACATTTTAGCTTAATCATAATTCTCAATACAGAGCCAAAGTAAACAGTGCTAAAAATAAAAAACTAAGGGTTTTTTGGCTTACCGTGATTTGGTTAAACTTATCTTTACTATTTTGTAAGGTTTATATTAAGTATTTCTTTCCAAGAATCTGGCCCTCCTCCTTCATACACACATTCCTCCCCCTTCCCCCGAGGTCACAATCATTTTTCTCATTGTGATTTACAATCACTTTTTTCTTAGTCAGAAGAAGCAAGTGGCTACTTCCCTCTGTAAATCAATTACTATGCCCTTCCTTTCCTGACCAATAAAGCAAATCTATTCAATGGACCGTATTTTCCAAATATCCCAACAAGTGTGTCATTTTCTGAAATCTATTCTGTCACCTGAGCAAGAAACACTGTGCTTAATTACATTCATTTTATTCCCAGACTCCACTGAATTCCAACGAAAAAGAGTGTGTCATAAACACAATACTATAAACCACACTACTAGGTGTGAATATCCCATCACTTACAGTGCTTAGGAACTAAGTAATTTAGAGAATCTAAGTTTTTATCTTTTCTGGTAAATTTCAGAGAAACAATTTCATTGGCAGTATTTTAAAATCTGAGATTTATTCTGTGTAAAATGTAAAGCACCTGACTGCTCTTATTTAAAACATGCTTACATTCTGGGATTTAAGGTCCCATTCAACTGAAATGTGGCTTTGAAATGACTTACCTGCAAATCTCCACATGCCTAAGAGGCATATATAACTTCTAAGCACATTCTTTAAAGACGAAATTACATTACTCATCAATTATAAAATGAGCTCATTGCCATTGTGTGATATTCCAAATCCATTAGGATGATTTATAAACCAATAAATAAAGACTCAAAAAGATAGCAGTTTCATTTGAAGTGTATATTATCACTTTGTACAATGGGTAAAAAGTGGAAAATCACATAGACTGTGTTTTATGACAAACATTTTCCCTATTTCTGCACTCAAAAGAGCCATTCATATCTTGGACTATTAGTCTGTATGTGAATGTATTTGAAAAACAGAATAAATGGCCACTAGCTTAATAGCAGCTGGTCTTATTAGGTGGAATTTTGACTACTGAGCACATTTCTATTTGTAAACACTGTGTTTGGGTTAAAGTCTTGACTGCATTCCAAGTGTGAGTACTTGTCAACAGTCACATGCTTTATATTATAGTACAAATGCAAAAATAACCTTCCATTCCTATTTCTAATGCAGCTTTTACATAATTAATCAGATAGGTTGAAAATAAACCTGAGTGGATTGCTACTCGTCCCAGACATGAAACAGTTAAGAGTGATAAGTGTGTTAATGGGACTTAACAAAAAAAAGCTTCAACCCTCCACCTTCACTGGATTTTGCTGTGGTGGTTTTACTTGCTTAGGGCCATCCATCTGTTAAGGTTGACTTGTAATACAGCGGCACTCCTGCTCACCATTCGCTGGTCTGGGGCATGTGTGTGTGTGCACGCGTGCTCATAAAATACTGCTTTCATAAGTGTGTGTGTGTCAGGTGACAGCTGAGTGACAGAGAATGAAGTGGATAAATTCTGCATATTATTTAAAGTAATTTCTCATTAAAAAATTTCAATAAATTTTTACAAGCAAATATTTTAAAACATAATTTTAGATGACAGACTTAGTCTAGACATTGTTCACTAAGTCTACAGTGTTTTAGTCTAAAATAAAATGGATGAAAGAAGGTAAGTATGTACTCAAGATGAAAACAGTTCTGCACCATGACCAGTGGCGGTATTCTCCCTGGACCCAACTGGCCCTGCTTTCAATAAAACCAGAGGAGGAACCTTTCCCTGGAGTCCTGTTAGGCTGGGGCTGCTGTTGGAACTGTCATCTTCACACAAAAGGGAAAAGGGTTGGGTTTTACAAATGCGAAGCCTAATTGGGAGATCTTCATGGATGTACCCTTGACATTGATTTAAGCCTCATCAACAAAACGGGAAATAACCATACTAATTAGCAGACCAGCACACAAATTACTATTTGTTGGGAATAGATACAGAGTCACAATCCATTTCAAAAATAATCTAAGTAATGGAAGCTTAAAACAACACACATTTTTATTTTTGTTCTTTTCTACAGTACCCGGGATTATAAAATTTTATTTTATTTTTTTTTTACTTTACAATACATTCTTGGAATTTAAATTTCCAAAATCTCATTTTTCTCTTTTGAAAAATGGATGAAGATAAGGTGTTTCATTTACACAAGTCTAGCTGGAAAACTGGAACTGTAAAGTTCTTTATGTAGCCAAGACTGACTTCTCAAATGGATAAGCAAACAGGCTAGGAATGCAGTTAAGTCCAGGTTCTTTATTTAGATAATCTGTCTGATGATAAAAATGACATACTCATGTCATAGAAAATGACATACTTACAAACTTATAAGCCAAGAGATTTCTCGGTTTAAAAAAAAAGCTGTATATTTCTTTTCAAATCATAAACTGGGATCTAAAGGTATCCCTACTTGGAATGAAGACAGATAATTTTAGTGTCCCCCGTGCTTCAGTGACTACAGGTTTGTTAATGACTCTGGAAAACAGCTGAGAGAAGAGAGAAGAAAGTCAGATGGTGCCACTGCTATAAAAGACCTGAAGCCCAAGATACGTGTGTGCGCAAACAGACAGCTCCAACTACTTCATGCCTACTGTGTGGCGCACAGTTCATGTACATTATCTACACTGCCTACAGCATCCCAGGAAGATGACATGTATGTTCCTACCATCTTACGAATGTAGAAATTAAGGCTTAGAGATGTGTTTGGCTCCATGCTTTTCTGGCTGTAAAGTCCATCCGCTGTCTCTAACAGCCCCTCCTCCACGAGCATCCCTCTTAATGCAAAGGCTCCAGGGCAGTGGCCAGGGACTTCCGTTCCAGAAACAGTCTGTCTGCTTTTCAGTCCCTACTCTGCTATTTATTACTGTAGAATTTTGGGCACATTTCTTAATCCCTCTGCTCCCCCGTTTCTAAATCTGAAAAATGGGGGTAATAGTCCCCACTCTGCTTGGATTGTTGGGAGTTTTAAACTAATCCTGTAGTACAAACACACAGACAGCCTGTTAATCAAGGAACTGTCTCCTTTCCTTGTGTTTTCCACGGCTGCTCCAGTGCACCGTAATAGTATTTCACTTCTATAACAATCGAGGATTGGAAATTAGTAGTAAGAACATCAAAGTATCTGGATCACCAAATCCCATAGGTCTCTACACAATCTTGCTTTCAGATAACTGAATTTACCACCCAGCAAGTCTTTTAAGAGAATCTGGTCATGTGAACAATCAAATATACGACATGGCCCAGGGCGTGGTTCCTTCCAGAGAGGCCAGTACTAACACGAGAGGGATGCTATAGGAGGAAGGGAAGAGCATATTCTAGGTTTATTTCTGCCTGTGGCCTTCCCATCTTTCCAAGCAGTTCAACTCTCATGTGAAAGCTGAGGCCACAGCAAGGAAGCTGCGGGGGTCTCTGAGGGAGGTTCTGACGAGCCTGAGCGCTTGACATCATGAGACTGCAGGGGAGAGACCAAGTGAAGAAAACTGACCTTCCCTCTCCCGACACCGGGGTCCCCGCCAGGTACATCCTCCCGACTGTGAGCACCCAGCCCCACGTCCCAGGATGGTGGTGAATCTCCTGAACAGCTTTCCTAGTTTCTGGGTGTTATGAATCATGGTAGCTGTGTTTTTTCATTTTGGCTGCTAGGCATGGGAAGAGGCCTTAGCTTCTTATTATGCTTTCTTTCTCTCTGCCTTGAATCTTATCTAAATTAAATAAATTTTAATCCTTTATTCTATGATTCTTTGTAAAATATCAATTTATTTTTGGACATAGGTAGAACATAAACAAATAAATAAACATCAGTGTTTCTGACATATTTATTGATATCTAGATTCTTTCTTTAACCACATCTAAGTATTCCTAGAATTGCTTCCATTACTTAATTGAAAATCTTAATGTGCTCAGATCGTAATATTATTACACTTGGAGAGATAGGAGTGAGAGAACGCACTGATGTGGGAATCATCACAGAACAACACACACATGGTTCTACCATCAGCTTTCTGTCTCCTCCACAAGCTTATATTTTGATTAAATCAATAAGATTGGATTATCTCCGAAAAGTGAGCCAAGGAAGCTTCTGCAATATCAGACCACAAAGAAAAGGCAGTAGACTATGCCTGACCCCTCTTGATTTCTTTGCCCAAAGTGCAAATATTGTACCTAAGCTAATTTTTGCTGAGGTCCTTTTGTTTGTGTAAGTGGCTCAACTCTCCAGTTAAAACAGAGGCCAGGGCAGCCCAGCAGGGCAGGCTGACGTGAAACTTGCCAGACTTCAGATTTGTGGGACAAACATCCAGCCTCTAACAACTCAAAAATACAGATTTTTCTTTTCTTTTCCAAAGATGACTTTTTGCCAAACAGCATTCTACGGCAGTTAGAAATAGTAGAAACTCTTTGAGATACGTCACAGTTCTCAGCACCCCTTCTCTGAGAACCGCTTTCCCTGTTCACACCCACCACCCTCCCAGCATCAGTGGTATGCGGTCCTCAACCTGCCCTCTGGCTACAGTAGATGGAGCCAAGGGTTTAGGTCCGATCCACGTGGGCTGATTATGTTCTCCTCAAGAAACTGGATGTGAGAATTGTGGTCCATTTCTGGTTGGTTGAACTGAGGGCCTGCAAACTCAATGACAGGGCAGAGGAGCTGGGAAAGCCAACATACCGGACACACAGTGAACAAGCGCACAGAGAGAACAGACCAGGTGAGACAGAGACAGAGAGAAGACGGTGGGGGTTGACACTCCACCCCTGCCGCCACTGCTTTTCCCGTGTTTCAGGGCCAATCCTCCCAGAGGCCTACCTCCACTCCTGCCCTGGATGTCCTAAGGAACACCTAGATCCTCACAATAAATGCCCTACTGCTGTCGTGTGTCATTTGTGTGCTTCCTAACACTATGAAATTAAAGAAATAATTCAGATCAGTGATTAGATGACAATTTCAATTTGAATGTACCACGGTTTGCTTTTATAAACAAGCTGCTGACCACAGGCTGGCTATCATTTCAGAGCCCTATAACTTTCAGCTCAAAGAAGTAAAATTAGTCTTGGAAGAAAACATGCATTCTGGCAGCTTTGGGGAGAAAAAGTAAGGGTGGAAAGTAGCAAGGAAAAAATTTCCAAAGGGCCCAAAATTTACCTCTTTGCTTAGTGTATATATGAATCTAAAACTAAAGGACCAAATTTCAATTATAGAAAAAATGCCAGCAAAAGCAAAAGACTAAATTATAATAAATACTGGGTTGCAAATGGTTGGAAATATAAACTTAAAAAATTTAGCTGTTAAAATACATATACAGAGATGCATGCATCAAATTATACAATGGGACAGACGTATACCAAGAAACATACATACTGGGTATACACATTGCCTGAAACTCAGGTATTTAACGCTCGCAAAGACTGTTATTCAGACATTACCAGCATCTGCACAATAAATCTAAATATGTTGGTTTATCAAATTCCTATATACCAAGTAGGAAAACAATAATTCTCAAAAGAATAAGCCCTACTTCTTTTAATTCTTATTAAAGTCATCATGTCATGTCCACCTGAAAACCATAAAATGCTAACTAATGACTGCAGATAACTGCACTAATGACATCATCGTAAATGACAGCCATGAAGACTCAGGACAAGTATGTGATGAATGGAAACTGTTATCCTGTAAAGCTTTCCCCTAATCTTATATAATTCTCTCTATCAGAAACTGTGTCTCTAGGAATTCAAAGAAAATAAAAACAAATCATAATATATTTTATAATTAAATTATCATAAAAATATTATGCTGTGTTAAAACACAGATTTAAAAATTTAAACGTAAGGAACTAAAAATAATTTTCTTAATTTAAAACTGACATTTAGGACAAGCATTTCTCCAATTTAAGCATTTTCTTTTTATCTTAAAGCATCCTCCAGGTAACAAAGATCCCACATTTTTTTTATATCGAAATCTATTTATCATGATAAATATAACCTACATGCTCCAATATTAAGGCAGTAAACATTCTGGAAAAGTTTTTAAGATGTCGAAGCTTGAGGACAGAAAAACAAGAAACGAACATTCTAATTATGGGAGAAAAATTAAGAAACTGATTGAAAATCCATCATTAATTTACAATTAATAAATGTTTCCAATTAACAGTGGTAGCCAGAAAGGTTCCTACCCTTATGGAATAATTATTTCATTGAAAGCCTTGTTTCAGGGCATGCAACCAGCATTCACTACCAACATGCTACAGTTAAGCAGTACTAACACATGAAAACATAAGCTTAACAAACGGATAAATCACAGAGAAGGCACTTTGTTATAAAAAGAGCCCCCTGAAGCAGAGATTTTTTTTTATGTTTTTCCGAAATACCTAGAAAAGTACCTGGTGCATAATAGCTGCTGAATGACCAAACTGAACGAAGGGGTCTTCTTTACAAAGCTGGAAGTTTTAGCGCAGCCTCCAGGGCCCTCTCCCCACTCCTAAAGATGCACTAAGCTCTGCCCGGAGTCTGCACATTCAGGGGTGCTCCCTGAGCACTGGAGGCGGGCTCTTGTCCCGCTTGCCGCTAACCAGTTATAAGACTTCAGGTAACTGATGTGACCATTCGGCTATCAACTTCCTCATCTGTAAACTGTGGTGACTGTGATAAACGAAGCTTTGCAGCTGCTTCCAGTTCCATGATTTTGTAACTATAATCTGCTCAAGAATTCCATTTAAAAGCTAGTTTTCTAAGACAACTTGAAAGTATGATTTGGCATATGCAAATTTTGCTTCCTTAAAACCAACAGAAACACACTTATGGTGCAAAATCAGGACACATACAGCTATGATCCTGGACACCTTCCTACTTTAGGACAATACTTTAAGTAGCATTAGATATAAGCAGAAGCTTTAACAATTCATAGCAAAATATCTAACTTTAGAAAAAGACAGACATACATTACTTGATACTCTAATTTCTACAGATTACTTTAGCAGTCAAATCCCCACATGAGTCTCCTTTTATTTTTGAAGTAAAGGAAATCACCTCATCAGGAGGACATCACCCAGCGACGTGTGTACAGATTGGTACCTGGACGCGGGGCTCCCAGGCCCCTCGCACCTGCCCACACGCCACGTACTCATCTCCTTGACTGTCATCTCAGGGCTTCTTACCATACGATAAAAAATCAATGGGTCCAAAATAGTTCCTGAAGGTCTCATTGGAATTACATAATTTTAGAATCTAGGAGACAAGAGGGTAAATAACCTCACCTGGGCAAGCTTACGCCTTGCTAGGTTTCCTCCCTTTTCACTGTGTAACGTGTAAACGGGCGTATACTGTACTGAACCTGAACACGTCCCATAATCATCCTCGTTTTCCTACACGTGAAGAAATATACAAGCGGTTATCCTAAAATACTCATTTTACTACTAAAGTCTTTTGATTAACAGACAAAGTATCTGATATAGATGCAAATAAAATAACACGTGGGGTATAAGTTTAAAAAAACCTATTTAGGAAGAAAACAAATTTCTCCATACTACGAATTAATAATTTTCAGATTAATATCTAACTCTTTTGAACAATCTGAATAAAATTTATATGAATATCATTTATTCTCCATTACTACAATGAAAGTTCTAAGTAGTCTCTTCTTTCCAGAGGTAGAAATTCAAAACATAACAACTGATAAAATCTGCAAAGATATTATATGTAATCAAATCAAACACACATACACATAACCATTCGCATATATGCAATATTCACAGATTCAAAACTCCTCCTTTGTAAATTAAGAACATGCTTCAATTTAAAGTAGCTACTATTGGAAAGATCCTACAAAGCCAAACGATGGAATTCCTGCCTTAATTCTGCACCAAAGATGATCTTTTTGCAAAAAATTCTCAGCTTGAAGCAAGAATTTCAATTGTAATATCAAGGCAATCAACTTTATGAAAACATACATCCTGTTAAAGCATCTTTGAAGATCTCCGTAGCTCTGTGATAAAATATGCAAACAATAAAGAGATTATTCAGGGGGTGCATATAGAACGGCAGATACTTGCCAGAGGGCTTGTTATGCAAAATACATTCTTGAACAAAGGGCTAAGCATATTTCAAAAGTCATTAAAAACATAAATCGCATGTGATTTGTAAGGTATAAACTTCGAACTAAGGCAAGAATCAAGGTGGAATGAAAAGCAGCACAGGACATACCTTGTGTCTCAGCTTACTCTTCACTTCCTTTATTCCCTGCTTTGCATGATTCTTTGCCTAGAAAATAATAACACCAGTGTCTGGCTTAGCGTACTTCTATACATTTAAGGAATAAGTACATGAGATCCCATTTAATGAAAATTACTAACTCTTCATATTATACAGAAAAAGAAGAAGTTATAGCCTAACACTCTATTTTTAGGGACATATACCACCCACTATTACACCTAAAGGAGGCGGTGAAAGCATGATCAGTCTCTGTTTGTACAGGCTCATACAAAGGCTAGCAGTTAGCCTACTCTGCCTCCTAAACTCTTAAAAAATACAAGAGGCCCCCAGATGACTACCACCCAGCCATAACCTGAAACTGTGACAAACGGGGGAGGAAAAGAGAAAAGCCCATCACAGCAGCAGGTCATTTGGGCAAATGTTTGGGCTTCAAGAAACTCAGGCAACTTCACAAAGTGCTCTTACAGGCAGACACAAGTCTTGTTGTGTCAACTTCATACCTAGTTTTCCTGGAAAAAATTAGAAGTCTTTTAACAATTAAAAGGCTCTGTTCATGTTCCACGGGGAACCTGGCTCCAGCATCGGAGGCCGTGAGGTCCCACTGTGGTTCCCCTGGGGTGTCACTGAACTGAAACCCCCCCGGGACTTTCAGGAAAGCTCAACCTTTATTCCACTGGGAATTTCTACCCAGTCAAGAAGAGAAAAGAAATTCACATTTACTTTGTTTCCTCAGTGCTGACTGTGTGCTGGGTACCAAGCATGCTTTCTTTCATTTAATCACCACAACTTTATGGAGTTGGTATTATTATCACATTTTACAAACAAGGAAAGTGACTCAGCGGCTATAAGCCCCCACAGCCTAGAGTCATATTCAGGTCTAAGTCCAACTTCTCATCTCAGAGGAGGAGGAGAAACTAAGGTATTTAAAATACATCCACTGAATCTAAGCCTCACGAAAGAAAAGGCACTGCAAGTCTCATTCTACAGACTCAGGTCATGAGACAAAGCCAAGTGACTTCTAGGAAGGGTCTTCCCAAGTTCACTGAGAGGAAAGGTCCTGTTAATATCCGCAGTACCCAGCAGAGTATCCGGCACAGTAACTGCTCAAGAGATGTTTTCCACGGAACTAAACAGTTACTCCATTATTGTAAATGAGACAAAAGCAAAACATATGAGACACAGCAAAAGAGAATCTAAAAAAACACTAAATAACAAACTAAAAAAACTGACTAACACTAAATGATACTTCCATGGTTCTGTAGAATCAATAGAGCATTTTCACATGCATTATTTTAGTGGTAAAGCCACCGAATCTATTTAAATGGTCCTATATTAATCCCTACATTCCCACTAGGTAAAAATGCATAATTACTCCTCCCAAAATGTTCCTGTTCTCATCTCCCAAAATGTGTATCTATCTTTACGCACACTTGCACTATGTCCTAGTTTACCTAAACAGCCTCGAGTCTGGTGTGAACCCACCGGATTCACACTCACCCTGCAGATGCCCCGCACGCACAGAGCCAGGTGTGGCGTCCGCCCCGTCTGCCACCCTCGAGCTGGTTCACTCACATGCCTGCGCCCGCCTCCCCTACCCACCTCTTTCAGACCACCTGCAAGGTGGGGTACCGGGTCTCTCTTTCCTTTTCAATTTACCAAGTGGAAACTTATCAACAACAAGAGCACCCAAGAAATGGCTTCGGCTAATGATTTAAAACGCAAAGACCTAACAAGAAAGTTGACTCAGAAAAACCTTTAGCCAAATCAAATACGCATTCACTTTACTGTTATCTTTTGATTTATAAGAAAACATGTAGGTCAACTCGAGTTTTCTTTATGGCTCCTTACAAGCACGGAAAAACATAAGCATAGAAAAATATTCTCAGCATAGAAAAAAGTTCTAAGTATAGGACAAACACATTATTTCCTTCAACAAATACATACTCAGAAATCGAAATAAAGGATATTTGACTGACACCTTTTCTAGAATTTTAAATGTGGGAAACAAGGCTCAACATTAGCCCAATTTCTTACATGGCAGCTATGGCTATTTCACTGTGAAAAATTAAAATCTCTTCAAAAACTGTATCCAGATCAAATCACCAGTATTAGAGCGAGAAGGTGATCTACTCAGAGAGGTTTGCCAACAGGGCACTGAATGAAGGCAGAGGCTGATGCTTCTAGGACAAAACGGTCACCTCTTCTTACTTTTACTTCGTGATAAGGCTTCAGAAAGTTCAGGGATTTGGTTCTGTATTTTTGAATCCTCTCCTTTGAAATACATTTTTTAAACAGAAATGGTGGCTACATACATATCAAAATTTTAAGTTAAGAAAAAAATATAAGTTCTAAAGTTATCAAAACATTATTCTATCGTTAATTCGATCACATCGATTCATTTACTGAGAAAGCATTCGAAGATAAATTCTTATAAAATAAAAATTAACGCCAGAATATTTTCAGAAATAGAGAATATATATGACCTTCTAAATTTTAAAAGAAAGCTCTACTGACGCCAACCCCCTGGCCCTCTACTTGTCTCCTACAGAGACACAGGCACACAGGTGCTGAGACAGAGTCCGTCCACGGGCCCTGTGGAGGCACAGGAGAGCTATATAGACTCTTTCTGCATGGGGCTGGGAAATTTTTTTGAGTGGAACTAATGTCTAACTGAACTAAGTCTCTAGGACGAATTTAGTAGGTGCATAGAAGCCCAGAAAAGGATGTCCCAAGCAGCAGCAACAGCTTGTGAAGAGTAAAGAGGCAGAAGAGAACATCCCACACCCACGAAATGAGCAGGAGCTCAGGGTCTGGAGACACCAAGGCTGGGGGATGCGGGGAAGTGAAACAGGTGCCGGAGGGGCCAGGTCCTGAAGGGTCTCAGCTATTACAGTAAGGAGATTTTGGTTTTGTTAATTACTTATGCATTGTGACTGCTACTGGTATTGTTATTATTATTTTACTACAAGGCATGGAGTATCACTGAAGAATTCTAATTTTGGAGAGTAAAACTATCTTTGAGGGAAGAGTACTTGTCATATTTTTAAGAACTTTTTTCTACTGAAGCCTCAGTTGCACAATGAGAATTTAAAACATGCTATTAAATGAAAGAATCAAATCTTTAAAACTGGCTCTTCATCATGGACTGTTTCAGTCTAAGTGCACAGTTTTGCTGATAGCTTTGAAAGGAAATGAAGAACCGTGTTTAGATTATATAAAGGAAACAGCCTGTCTAGACGATTATAAAATTTTAATAACTGAGTTTGCTTTGGTCAATATTAACTAAATTTTTTAAAAGCTTATTTAAAGGAAAATAGAAAATATTCTAGATTTACATGTCTATCATCTAGGACAATGGTATAAAATTTTATCAGTAGAATTTTAAACATCAAAAGAGAACTTACAAATTTATATGCTGTTCGTACAGCAGGAGTTGCTTTTGTCATTGCTGTGTTGAACAGTGCACCTCCTTTCTGAAAAGGAAAAATAGAAACATATTCCTAAAAATTTTTGGCCAAATTGTCCTAAAAAAAAAAGGATAATTAATAGTATAGAAAAAGAGCTTTACTCACAGCTTAAAGAAAGACCTACAACATTATTGCATGTTTAATGTTTTCAAGCTTTTATATATGCTATAGTAATTGCATACAAAATGTAAACATTCTACTCTGTTCTTTTAATTGGTGTAATACAATCCTTTCATCTTTGCAGTTTAGGCAGACCTGGGCAATATGACCCGTATATATTTAAAGCTTAATAAAAAAGAAATACAATCAACTATTTCTCAACTGTTTTAGTGTTCAGCAATAAAGTCGCAATCTGTGAAAGAGAGTTTTATGTTTTAAAAAATCATATTAACAAAAGCACATTACCAGAAATGATAAAACTCCCATCAAATCCTACCACTCCCCTTAACTCCTTCTTCTGGAATATACTATAAGGTGACAGTAAAATCTTGCTTTTCAAATCAGGCCATTTATCTTGAAAATAGAAAGACAAAAGCGTCCTATTTTAAAATTTTCTCTATGAACAGCAACAAACTATAAGCATAAAATAAAAATAAAGTGTGAGAAAATATAGAAATATTTCAAATACTGACAATAAATGGCATAAACAGTATACCTGAACCGAATATTTTTCCATATATATTAAAGTGAAAGAAAAAAAAAAAGAAACTGTGAAGGTTTTTTATTACCTTGACTGTATGTACCCATTGCTGATATGATCTTGAGCTCCCTGCAACATATAAAAATAATATGTCAGTAATGTCTGATCCAAAATAAATCCATAAACCAAAATTCATCAAGAACTAGTATTTCCAGGATTTTAGTAGGCAAATTTTATTTATCTGCAGTGTTGTAAAAGAAGCAATTCATTGTAAGCACTAATAAATGCTCTAATTAGGAACACAGTTACTAGCATTTTTAAGAATAGATACCTTTTCTTTATTCATATATGAAGATAACATGTTAAAGTATTCTATCCTTTTTCATTTTAATCCTACTTTCAGAGAGGGAAAAAACCCTCTCTTTTGAAATCTAAAATTCCTACATCTTTTAAATTGATTTTTTCAATATTTATGTCTATGTTGTTTTGCAAAAGTTTGGCTCTTCTATACAATTAGGCTCATTTTAAAACAATATTTAAAGTGCATAAGGAAATGAAAAAACCAGAAGGAAATTTAGAAATGCAAAGAACGCTAAGGACAAAAAAGATTCCTCTATGGTTGTTAAACATTAGTATTAATTGATAGCAAATTTCACTTTGATGCAATTAACCTGCAGTAATGTTCTGAAAATATTCTCTAGTTGTAAATCCAAATCTGAAAGATACCACCCAAGGAAATATGGTAGTATCTCCTCATGGTTATTAGAAAGTTCAAATGTTGGCACAACCAGCCATGTAAAATTATTAATCATATATTTGGCTCCAAATATGATAATTTAATCAATAAGACGATAAAAGAAGGCAAAAAAAAAAAAAAGAGCCACACAACTAGTCTGAAGAACAGTAATGTTTTATATCAACTGACTTTAGATTTCATCTACCTTCCTGGTTGTTTAAATGCTTAAATACTCTCCCCCCAAAATCAAACCAAAACAAAACAAAAAAAACAAGAAAACAAAGTCCCAAAGGCTACTCAGAGACTGACTACCCAGTACAAAGGGTCCCCAAAGCAGACTGTGTTCTCCTCTCGTGTGTGCTTGTGGCTACTTAACAAATGCATCACCTTGCTATTATAATACAGAGACAGAATGATCCTTAGCCCAAGAACTTCTTTCCAGCTATTACCTCTGCATCCCTAACCAACATCAGGAAAAAATGCCCAGCTCTGGATTCACTCCTATACTTAAAATCTCTCCCTAAAAAAAGAAAAAAAAAAAAAAAATCTCTCCCCAATTTCAAAGAAATATCAAGAAACAACCCCTATTCTAAAAAACATCTCTTACGACTCAGAACTGCACTGCACCTTTTCTGAAAGAAGAAACATGGGGAAAATAATATTTTTCTAATCTTGGGAAATGATTATAGCAAAATGTATCTACCTAAAATAGCCTACGCATTGCCTAGAGGGCATGAGTTTCAGATGGTATATGGCGTGACCAAAATTTTTTAAATTTTACTTCCCTTGTAAAATGATGAAAAAAATTCAAGTTATTCTATTAATTTATTTCTCAAGGAGATTTTATTAACAAAAAATAAACAGTATGTCTTTATCCAGATTATTTACACACTTTTGCTTCTCTATTAAAAATTCTCACCAGTTCATATACTTCTTACCTCTCTACTAAAAATGGTTGTGTGGAAATCACATATTTAAAACCTGGTTATTATTCATAGTATTTTGGGAAGTGTTTTATTTTAATTTATTCCCCAAAATGAATTTAAGAAAGTAGAAAGAGAGACACCAACCACTATATGGTAACTATTTAGCATTCTGGAACACTTATTCCAGGAAACATATTTTTTAAACCTCTGAACCACAAGAAATAACTATCATGAAACTTCAGAGCAGTTACAGAAAGGTCGGTGTCTTAGTGAAAGTTACAAAGAATAAAAATAGCTCATATGCAGCTCTTTACTGGTTGCAAAATGTTTTTATCTGTGTTACACTACTGGAGTTGCCGCTTTTCACTCCAACACAGGCAAAGCTGGTGGTGTCACAGGCAGAGTAGCTGGATGAGAAGGAAGTGGGCTTTGCAGTCCAGTGGGTTGTGGGTCAGGCCACTCTGCCCTTGTGAACCATGCCATTGGGACTATGTCCATAGCTGGCCGCTGCAACGTGTAGCACGATACCTAGCATGTGATAGCACACCATCAACGTAGTTATTCTGGCAAGTAACTTGCCAAATGAGGAAACTCAGGTTCTCAGGTGATTATCTGGCCAAGTTCACAAAGATAGCAACTGAGAATAAGAATCTAGGTATTTTAATTCTTGGTTCATTAGTCCTTCAACTTTTAAGATTGCTAACTAAAATACAATAAAAGCTAAGTGATACAGAGATGTCTTCTGCATCACTTCCAAGTGATAACGTTCGAAAGGAAAGGGGGCTGCTCAGAGCTGATGCCCAGGGGAGAGAGGGCTGATAGTGAGAGCCACCCACGAGGATAATGTGGAATCCTGGGCTAAAGGAAACAGGAAGTCCCGAAGTAAACAGCTCAAGATAATAGGAAAACCTGTGGTGCAATTTAGGTATATTCCCGTTAAAAAAATTTTTAAAGGCTGAACTGTCTCTTTCAACTCTAGTGCTCTTAAGACTGAAGGCTCCTATTTCCACAAAATTTATGAGACAAGCACATTGTTCTCTGATAATGTGTATGTTTTTTTAGAGGCTGTTTTTCTTCTCAAAAAATAAACTGAATGCCAAAAAAAACCCCAAAACAAAACAAACAAACAAAAAACACCTCAGTCTTTCTTTTAAAGTAACTGGATTATGGAAATAATACGCATTACTGAGGAAAGTCTTAACAGTGTTCTTGTTAATCAAACAAGTGATTTTCTCACATTCAAGGACAAAATATCTTTGTTTCTCACTTGTGCAAAGACTTTCTCTTCAAATATACTTGCTTAAATTTCAGTAACCTGTCGTTACTTATCAAAAAATGTAAATCGGTCTAAATTGTTCAGTGAGACCAGAAAAATGCCACTAAAACTAATGATTACCTACCACGCCTTCAAATTTCTTTGGTAACCAGACAGTAAAAAAAGAAATAGGATTAAATAAATACAAGAGTGATCAGATTATGTTGGGAAATTAACAAAGAAACCAATGCTATTAATGGAGAGTAATCACACACTTCTATATAAAATCAATCTGAAAATGTGTCTCCTTTTTAGTTTAGGAAACTGAATGTGGGTTTCAAATAACTAGTCATTTTAAATGGAAAAAAAAAACACAGGTACAAACTACGAGGTATATTGTAAAATAAATAAAATACTAGGATGTAATGTACAGCACAGCATAATGTACAGCCACTATCTAATAACTTTAAATGGAGTGTAATCTATAAAAATATCAAATCACTATGTTATATACCTGAAACTAATATAACACTGTACATCAATTTTAAAAAATTATGGGTAAAGAAAACCATGTTCTTAACTCCTCAATATTCTTCAGATGCTTTTTCAGAAACCAGTATTTATCAAATTTATCAAACCAGTATTTAACCAGTATTCAGAAACTGTGTTTATCAAATTGCATCCTCTGTCTCACTTGTGGCCTCTTTGATGACCTTTTTTTTTTTTTTGGCACACAGGCTTAGTTGCTCCGCGGCATGTGGGATCTTCCTGGAGCTGGGATCGAACCCGTGACCTCTGCATTGTCAGGCGGATTCTTAACCACTGCGCCACCTAGGAAGCCTTTGATGACCTTTTAACCTCTATGACATTCTTCCCTCTACACATTTCCTGATACTCTCTTTACTTCCCTCTTAGGATAAGGCTGAAGGTTCTACCAGGCTCCCATGAAAGGGATCAGGAGTAACATGAATTTCCTTAACAGTTCTGACCACAGGGATTCACAGGACAGAGAACAGTTTTGGAAAATCCACGCCCATTCACAGCTGTTAACCATAGTTCCAGATCAGTGTGAGTCTAGATGTTCTACATGTGACTGTCCTGCACAATAGCCACAAAATTCCACAGCTCCAGTACACTCACTTTCATTTTATCATAACCATGCATATTAGCAACAAAAACAGTATATAAACTGCCACTGTAATGGCATAGAAAGGGAAGAAAGGAGATGCTTGCCTAAAATTTCCTAGCTATTTTTGCTTAAGGGAACATAATTCTTTCTTTACCTTCAGTGAATGTTGATTTCTCCCACAGTGATCTTTCTGAGGGTTTTATATATTAAAAAATCTTCAAAGGATATTCAAAAGAGACAGGAATTTTGCTTTCATCCATCAGAGCAGAGAGGCTTGAGTACTGCTCTTGTTTACCGAAGGTCTTCTAATTAAGAAGATCTCTTCTCATAAGAAGGCAGTAGATCACAATTATTAAAGCAGGAGCTTTGAAGCCAGGCGGTCACGTGTGACCTTGGGCACATTATCGAGGTGGGTGCCCTCATAAAAATACAGATGCTCAAAGCCCCTCATGGGTGCTGTGAGGGTTATGTGAGATGATGTCTGGAGAGCTCTACCACATACTAACATTCAGTAAGTATGAACGTTATCATAATTTTTACTGTAACTATGAGAGAAATGAGAAAGTTATAACAGTTTACTTTTTCAAGAACAGTTCGGTGTCTCAGACCTACTCTTCTTTCTCACAAATGTAGTCTAGGTGACAAATGTTTGGAGCTGACTTCTAGGAACTATTTTTGCAACTATATATACATACACATCTCATTAGTGAGAACACTGCTAATTTTTATTAGATTACCTTTTTATTTCAAATCCTAATGATTGTGCTTTATTTTCTTCTAAGAAGAATCTCTGCATATCTCTAAGGTAATAACCAAAAATATAATAATTTAAAAATAACACTTGATGCCAGGCATCACTTTTTAATGCACTTTCTTGCTGTACCTCCTGAAATGCATACTTGTTAAATGATGCTCTCATCCTCAAAAGTAAAATACGAGTTCAAATCTTTTTTGTTTTAAGAAAGAACAACAAAATGGCTGGCATTAAGTTGTTCTGAAAATGCAGTGGTCTCTAAAGCAGATGTTAGCTGCTGATAAATATTCTATTCTTTTTTAAACAGTAGGACCTTTTGTGAAAAAATCTGGTCCACCTACCATCTACTCTGTTATAGAGGTCTGTGGACCCATGGTGAGGACTATAGAATTTCATCACACAAAGGACCACAGTTCCACTCCATTACTGTCACACGATGTCATCCTCAATACCGTGTAAGACACTAGCCCCACAGGTCACAGCGATAATGAGACAGCAGTTACGTAAATACTGAGTAGGCGCCTCAAGCAATTTGTCCACGAGCTGACGATATTTTGCTTGTCTGAGTTGAAAAGTAAAAAAGCCTTATTTTAACACAAAAGTTCCATTGAAGCTAAGTTTTTATCCATGAGCTGAGGAGAGCAAGCTGCCGAGAGATTCCACATTTGGCTCACCTGCTGGGTCAAGGAAACTGAGTTTTTCCCAAAGCTGAAAACTTTCAATGAAATGCTGTGCTTACATCAGAGAAAGCTCCACAACTGCTCAGTTCATCTGCACCTCTATTAATGAACAGATGATCTCAATGGTTTTTACATTTTTGTGGTGCAAAAATAAATCTTATTTAAGATTAAAATTAAATTTGGGGAAATTTGTATCGACAGATGAGTACCCACTCTTTGTCTTTTCACATTTTATTTCTCAATTCTAGCAAACACTCATTCACACACAGACTAAAGACTCTTTTTCCCCAAATTAAACTCACAGATAAGTGGAAAAAATTACTATTACATGAAGTGAAAATGAACACACCAGGGATTTTTATTTGTTTAGTTCACCCCAAATATAGAACAACACCTGGTACGTAGGAAACACAACAAATACTGGCTGAAAGAATGAAGAGGACATTTTCAAGGTCTCAAGCAAAATTCTCTGCCAGAGTCAGGACTACATATTGGAATATCACGTACAGAGCACTCGTCCCTAAGTCATTAATTTCCTGGATATCGTAGCACTGTCTGAATTATTTACATTCAAACAAGGTAATCACTTAATTATATTACAGTTGATTATATTAAATAAAAATGGGATCTCACCTGTGTGTCACACGTACAAAATAAGACATCCCCCTCCACTGCTTTAAGTGAGCGCTTATCATGGGGACAAGTGTGAGAATGTGGGACAGTAACTGAAAAGTCTGTGCCTGATGCTACAGGGTTGCAAAGCAAAAAAAGGTAGAATTTTGCAATGACACTCTTCCTACAGAGGCAGCAAACCTTTCTTTCTGGATTACATTATAATCTACTACACCAACCATAATCTCAGTTCTTTAATTCTTACTCAGTAGTAGATATCACTAGCAGTTGTCTAGCAGAGAAAACTAGTCAGGAGGAAAAGGCTGGAAGGTGCAAACTAATTGCATTTCTGTGATATTTATTTCCAGTAATATTAAGAGACTATCCAAGCAAACCACTACCAACTCATGAGACCATCTTAACGCAGGCAAAGGTAATACTATATAAGGTGAAAAAATGTACCTAAGACATTTGATGTTTAGGAGAAAACAGTTGTTCACAAAGTAGACTGTATGAGACACAAGTGCAAAAATCAAGAAAATTAATTGTTATTCAGAAAATGGATAATCACACTGGAACTAGTCTTTACCTCCACAAAAGCCACCTGAAGTGATCTCGTCTTCAAATACATCAGAGAAACCCTTTCCTGAATTTAGTTTTGCCAGTCGACCATCGATAAACTGAAATTAAAAAGTGTCAAGTATGTTAATTTTCACTTACTTCATGAGATTAAGTTTTTACCTACATCAAAAATATTAATAGACATAAATTACACATATGTGTATACACACGTACAGATACATGACAAGAAAATTCTCAACCCACTGAAATAGCAGATGCTCAGAAAATAGCTGCTAATTAGTTAAATGACACACGTACAGCACAAACCAAGTTCATTAACAGGAATAAAACAGTGCAGTGGTGAAGGCCACAGCCTCTGCAGGGTCTGCGTGAGGCTGCTGCCAGGCAAGCGCTGGCTCAGGAGGCCGTGGCCTCGCCGCGCAGGTCTCAGTTTCCTCAGTGTCTGCCTCGTGGCACTGCGGCAAACATTAAACTAAATTAACACAGGCTTACTAGGCCAGCCTCTGACGCAGTATGCGTGTTAGACGTTACTGTTTTTGAGGTGAATGTTAACTGTATCCAGTGCAATAAAACACTCCTCATCTAAACTGTTATGTCCTCAAGCATAAGAGAGCTCCAGATAATTCTAATGATTTAACAGTAAAACAAACATAACTTTCACAATTCCCAGCATATGTACTGACTGAATGAGCACCACTATGACTAGGAAGGTGAATACAGTTCATGCATTTCCGCATGCTGACTTGATTTGCATAAGGTTATTTTAAACACTATTTTTCAGCATTCTGGGGTGGGAAACAGATGCTACCAAAAGCACCCGGGGATCCTTTTCGAAACACAGTACATCATCTGTTTTGCCCCAGCTCTACCCTGTTCCTGCGTACACAGCATATCAGAATCTTGGGGTTTTGAAAAATATCCTCAGGTGATTATTTTGCTGACCGATCCAGGCAAAAACCAGTGATACATTTTACAGGCACATGTATTACCAGCACTTGGTTAGTTTAATATTGTTAATCTGTGGCATCTGACACTTGTATCGCTTAGATTATAAATGTTTCCAAGGTTTCTCCACTCATCACAACGGTGAAATATCGTCAAGGCTCTGCTGCATGAGAGGCAAAGGACAACATAAGAAAGACTTAAATGATGTCTGAAGAGCATCATTTTGGGGACTAACATAAAATGTTCATTTTCATCCTGGAATTAATTAATCCTGGCCACAATTTTTCACCCTAGAAATTTAAAGTTTAGTTAAAGTAAGGTAGCTTGACTTTTAAAAATTCTCACGGTCTGCCCTAGTTTTCTGGTTAAATGGTTAGCAGACAAAACAGCTGAGAGGAGCAGTGAGCGCAGTGCTGTTCCCAGGCTGCAACTGAAGATGCGTAACAGCAGGAAGTCACACCAGTTGTAGATTTTGAGACAGAAATCCCTTACAGGCCCAAATTAAGAAAGAATGGCAAATGAACCAACAGATTCCTATTCAAAACATGCTTTATCCATAGATTATCCATTTTTACACCCGTGTTATGGTTGGCACGGAGAAGGTTCCAATAGAACAAAGGAAAATGAACGTGCAGTCTGGTATCTGAAAGGCTGCACCACACTCTGTCACTTATCAGCTTTAGGATGGCGGGCAACTTGCCATCTCTGGGACTCTGTTTCCCCTTCTATAAAATGGGAATAATAATACGTAAATACCTTATGGGGTTTTGTAAGAGTTAGTTACCAAAGGGGAAAGGTGGCAGGGAGGGATAAATTAGGAGTTTGGGATTAACATATACACACTACTATGTATAAAATAGATAAACAACAAGGACCCACTGTATAGCACAGGGAACTCTACTCAATATTTTGTAATAACCTATAAGGGTAAAGAATCTGATAAAGAATGGATATGTGTGTATGTATAACTGAATCACTGTGCTGTACACCTGAAACTAACACAGCATGGTAAATCAACTATACTCTAATATGAAATAAAAATTAAGAAATAACATGAAGTGCCTATATTGTAGGCACAGAGCAAATGTTAAATAATCAACTCCACCTTCCCCAGTGCCAGCCCCCTTTCCATCTCTGTCAATTCCCAAGCTTCCTGAGTGAGGGATCACAGCCCCTCAGGTAGGCAGCTTTAACACCTGGCAGAACGCCTGACACATAACTGGAAAAGAATGTTTGCTGAGGGACTGAATACACTGAAACAATGCAAAAGGGCATACACTTTACATGGTTTTAAAGTTAAAGAACTATAATGCATGGAATTATTCATTTCATTCCATCTCGAGATAAAAGGTAGTAACATAATCTTGGGCGTGTTTGCTACATACAATAAATGGTTAATTTGAAAATAATGTAGTTTAAAATGCCTGCAGAATTTGACTTGTGCACATTTTCAACACAGTATGATAAATCAGACTGAAGTGATCTAATGTGATGGATTTCAAAAAAATAAGGTGAAGCAAAATGATAAATTTAAAGTAATAAATTACTGACAAATGAAAACCAACTAAGACATCCTTTTAAAGGACTTAATTTGCCTTAAAAGATTAAGACTACAAGACTTTTTAAAAGGTTTTCATTTTTGTGTTTACTGGAAATAATCCATTCATTTTAGTTTGAGTGGAACAGTTCCAGTCTAAAAAGAGATAAATCCCAGAACTATTTACTGATGATGCGTTTTTGAGGATGAGTAACTACTCTGTGTTACTAAACTAGTGATTTGAGCCAACAGAAATTCATCACTTGGTAAAATACCCATGTTATCACCAACTTTGCAAACAATCCTGTCAGTGACTGACACTTATCAACATACATGCCTAATGAAAGTGTTTGTTCTTAAAAGATGGATTTTGTGTGGGCGCACACACACACTTTACACACACACAGACACCAGTGCAGACACCCAGGAATAACTGAGAGGCGGTATTAATGGACAGCAACGTTGAACCTAACAGTTCTCTAAACTCCTTTTTCTATGTTTGATTCAATAACAACTTTTTTTCCCAAGTGGGACTGGTTCATGGTCACACCACTCTAATAACACTGGAGCATTTCACAGTAATTGAAAATAGTAGCTACTGTTGTATAGAGATAATTCTGAACTAAACAGTATTACCTGTTGGGAAAGCAATGTCTATATAATGTGCTGTAACCTGTCGCTTGACTAACACCCACATCACTTAGTAAACATGTACCTAAGACATAAGTTAAAATTAGGTGCAAGTAGATTTTTAAAAGAATTTTTCAGTATGCTTTAAGATAATGCTTTTTACGTAAATCTTAATATTTTGCTTTTTATTCCAAAAGTAAAAGTTAAAAGCTGGAACTAAACATGCTAAATAATCACACAAAAACTTAACATAATTGGAAATCTAAAAAAATTCACAGACATAATTCCATAGTATAGATTCCATAATTTACTTATAAACTATACACACAATTTATTTAATAAGAATAAATATAATTCTGAAGATCAATAACATCACCCCCCCAAGTCATCAACAGTTGCAAGAAGTGAACTTTGTTAACCCTCACGACAAGCTCGACAAGCTCTTACAGTGGCGTAACAAGTTACAAGATACATGTAATTAAGTAGAAAACTAATTCCTGCTGACTCTTTTTCATACGGATATCACTAAGGTTTTCCGAAGAGTTGTTATCTTCAAACAACCATCTTAATAGAAAACTAAGTCAATCTAAAGAAAATATCTGTTGTAAATGCACTTCAGTAAGCACTATCGTTAAACAGAAATGAACATTCACCACTTCAATTTTTACCATGTAATTAAATATAAAGTCAGTGTTTTAAAAACGCAGTAAAACATAAAGACGCTTGATGGCAACTGTCTTTACAAGGAATATAAAAACTATGTTCTCATCAGATTCACAAGTTCAATTTGAACAGGCCAGAGGGAACGTATCTTTCCTCTGTGAGATAAAGTGTATGTTTTTCATAGTTCTTTGATTCTTCACCAGTCAGTGAGTTTCTGGCATTTAGGCCAAAAATCCAAAACAAGTTATGCTATTAATCCATGTTCTAATGATTTCAGTGGTCTGGACATACGTCCTATAAACATTTTACTGCGATCAATCCATCAGAACTCTGAGGACAATAATTAAATGTAAAGACTCGTGAATCATTTTCCAAGAAATATTTGTTTTTTTAATTAAAAGCTCATAAAAAGATTGTTCTGGGGAGCGGGGGCCAGGGGAGCACCTCTCTACCAAGCTGGGGAGGGGAAGGGAGCACTGATTTTAGTGCCGCCATGACAGTCTTGTCCCTGAAGCAAAGCAGCAGACGCACTGGACCACCCAACACACACACCCACATACCACACGCCTCCGCCGCCGCCTGAGAGGAAAACCACCGCGTCGCAAACATTTACCTCACATTAGAAACCCTCCTTGGGCACAAAGATAACTAACAAAGTCTTGAGAGCTAGAGAAAAAGACATTTTTTAATGAATCAGAAATCTAGAAATTTAAAGAAAAATTTAAATACAGCAAAAAAAGATTACTTTTAAAATTATTAATTTCTTATGGATCTTTAAAATTTCCTTTCTATATAATGCTTTGGGCTAAAAAAAATAAGTAGTCTAATTTAAATATTTCTTTTTAATTAGGCTCAGTAAACCTTGACAGGTTAGTGAAAACTACACTAAAGTGTTACAATAAATTAAATCAACAGATACTTACAGATATCTGCTAAATGCCAAGCATTCAGTTAGTAGCTATATATAAACACCAACTGCTATAAGTGGGAAAAAGGTAGGTCAGCTTAAAGCTAAACCAAGAGAATTAAGGATGTGAAAAAACATAAATTGTTATTTTTATTCCATTTCAAGGATTAGGTAATCATACGACTATAGTATACTAAATTAGACCACCACGGTATAAGAAATAGAAAAACACTTCGAAGGGTATAAATAGCCTACTCAGTGCAACTTATCATTAGAACTAATAACTTAATGGGACAACGATACTCCTTCCGGGATATATCAACAGACACAAAATAATTTACAACAGAATTAAGTCTTTTGAGCTTCATGACCACCAGACAAACAATAAGCTAATTTGTTCATTCAATAAATATTTAATTGAACGTTTACTATATGCCAGGCACTTCTCTAGATGCCTAAAAAACGAAACAGAAATGAACGAAACAGAAATTCTAGCCTTTGTAACGTTTAAATACCTAGCATTGAGGGGGAGGACAGAACAGACAGCATGAAATAAGAAATGTAATAAACTATGTAATGTGTTAGAAGGGATGAGTGTTGGAAAATAAAACAGAATTGAATAATGGAGCTCGGGGGGCGTGGGGCAAGGAGCTTTCAGTTGTCGACAGTGTGGTCCAGGGGCAGACATCACTGGAGCCAAGGCTGGAAGTCAGTGAGGCAGCAAGCCGTGGTCCTGGGGAGAAGAGGACCCAGGAAAGGGGAACCACCAGCATCAATAAGGTGCAGAGCAGGTGCAGACACACCCAGCAGGCCTGTACCACCGGCCAGGGGTTGAGAGAAAAACCAAGTGGCCGTGACGCCTGTTCTCGCCTTAATTCACCATCTGTGACCTCAAGGGCACTCTGAGCAACACGGAACATCCCCCCTTTCTTCTCCAGTCCGCTCCCTCTCCACCTACTTCAGGTCTTCTTTCCCCTTCAAGGTCCAACCAATCCTCCTCCTCTCTCAGCCCATGACCTTGCTTCCTAATCTCACTGGGAAAAAAAATGAAACCTAAAGCAACAGAGAGAGAAATTCTGCCAGCTCCATGCAGCACCCCCTTCCCCCCTTCCTGCTGTGCATGGGGTGTCTGCTCCTCAGAGACCAGTTCCTCTAACACTTCCTCCCCCTGTCTCCTGAGCAGACTTGCCTTTACCAGGTCTGCCCTACAGCCCACAGATGCGTGCCTTCTCCTCCTGACCCCATGGCTTCTCTAGCTTCGTCCACTTCGACGTTCCTCTTTAGGGTGAGACTCAAAAGCCTGGTCCGTACTGTTGTCTCCACGCCCTCGCCCCAATCACAAGGTCTCCTTCAATTCTCCAGCAAAGCTGTTCCTGCTCGGGTCATCCTATCTCCACGTTCCTAAATCCAGTGATCAAGTCCAAGCTCTTCCTTTAATCAACTTGTCGTAAGTACCTGACAGAGCTGGTCCCTCAGCTATGCTGTCCTTTCTCTACACGGCTGCAAAGGTAACTCACTACCCTGAATTCTCTCCTACCTCCCAGGTCACTCACTCCTTCTCGGCCTCCTTGGTCACTGCCCTCTGCTGCTTCCTGGTCCCCAGGCCTCTGACCATTCCTACTTACACTCACTCCTCCGGCCATCTCACTTGGTCTCCGGTCTAATCATTTTTAACGATTATCTACAGGCTGATAACTCCTACATGGATACCTCAGGTCTAATTTTCACCTCTGCCTCACTCATCTATTCGCCTAATAAATATCTTACCTGGATGTCTAACAGACATCTCACACTTAACACGTCCAAAACCAAACTCTTACTCTTCCCACCAAAATTTCTCCTGCCCACAATCTTCCCCTTTACAATAAAATGCAAATATATCCTGCCAGTTTCTTGGATGAGAAATCATGGAATCATCCCCGACTCCTCTCTCTCACATTTTATGCTAAATCTTTCAGAACATCCATGGACCCTATTTTCAGAGCAGATCCACAATCTAAGCAGTTCTCATCTTCCACAGATCAGTTCAAACCGCCACCTCCTCTCACCCAGATTACAGCACAGCCTTCTAAACCTTCCTTCTGCGTCCACCTGTGAGCACTCTGCAGGACCGTGCTCAAACACCACATGCCCCCTGAAATCTACACTGACCACTCCATTTTACATTGCAGTCCCACCCTGTCCCCGGTGGGCCCCCCTTCCTGTTCTACTTACTTCTGCACAGTACTTATCATCTCTGCACTTTCTACATAGTGTAGTTAACTTATTGTTGCCCCCCCCACCACTAGAAATAAAGAATTCACAACATCAGAAATTCTTTTCTGCTTTGTTCTCCAATGTATCCCAGCACGCAGAACACGTCCTGATAGATAGTGGACACTCAAATTACACTGCTGACTGAGAGAATGAATAGAGAATACTTAGATGAGTGTTTCTAAAATTTTAGTGTGCCTATTTTTATGGTACTTCATTAATAGTGTAAATTTCTGGGTTTTAATCCAGGCCTCCTAAATCAGAAGTTTTGAAGATTAGACTCAAGAATATGCATCTTTAATAGACTGTCTAGCTAAACCTGATGCAGGGGGTTTGAGGCCACACTTAGAGAAACACTGTTCAGGATACCACTTGAAACTCACAAAAGGATGCTGAAAATGTATCCCTTGTCCTAATAAGCTCTCTCTCCCCGTACACTCCTTCTTTCTACCAATAAGTGTCCATGACTTCCCTATGTCACATTATTTTTATTCTTTTTTCATGTTATAACATATGTGCTTGATACAATTACCATCTCCCACCCATTCATACGTCAAATATTTCCTAATATTCCAAAGCTGTTGAATCTTCAGTACGAGTCACGCGTGTGTTGGTCTTAGCTATAGATGACATACCATAAATAAGTAACTATCATGCTTCTTTCAAAATAGATTAACAGGAAAATGTAGAAATGCATAAGGACATTATTCATGTTAAAAGCTTTCTAAAATCCCTAGCTAACATAAAAGGGAAATATTTGGCTTCTGACCCACTCCTTTTATCCAATATCTTATTAAGTCAGAGAAAGTGGGTCAGAGCACAAAACAGAGAACGCCGAGGAGCCCACAGAATGGTCACTCTCACACACCGCACCACTCCGTGACTCCAGGCTTGAAATCACAGACACCACTCAACTTAAGACACAGAAACACTTAACTCCTACAATTTTTGGATTTTCCCAAAGGAGCTCCATTATATTCAGTTTTATAGGCTCTTCATCTATCAAAATCATAAAAACATTTTCCTGCCTATTCCTTATACTAGGAATAGCAGTTTTTATTTGATTTATTTATTTAATGATCTTAAGTGTCTACTATATACTAGATATTAGGACACAAACACTTTAAAAATGATCCTTGTTTTTACAGAGGCCACAACTCAAGAAGGAGGCAAACAAACCAACAAATATCATACAGTGCGAATCCAAGAGGCTAAAAGGCAAGGAATTTATAAAAGACTGAGCGCTCAAGAACCTGGAAAAGGGACACCTGCACCAAGTCTTAGAGAATGACTGCGGTGAGTAACGTAAAATGGAGAGAGAGCGTTCAAGCCAGAGAAGACAGGAAGGCAACAAGCACAGATGCATTTATTCCATCCTTTACTCCCAGAAGGACGGTAGTCTTAGTGGCCCCCTGGATCCAAGTCTTAACTCTACCACACACTGGCTACTGTGTACATTCTCAGCAAGTTATTTACCCTCCCCAAAATTTAGGTTTTTAACTTACAAAGTAGCAGTCATAAAGTATGTCATGATACGGTCATTGTGAAGATTAAACTAGATTAGATACAGCATTCAAACAGTACACTGCATAAGTCAATATTCAATAAATGTTATTTTTATTTATTCAGAATGACCATCATTCATTCTTTCACTATTTATTAAGTATCTATCACAATTCAAGTTAGACGCAGAAAGACGTGACATTTTCAGAGACCTAAGAGCAAATCACGCGGAATGGCTGCAGTACCAGTATCTGGGAAAGTAGCAGAGACAAGACGAGAGAGAAAAGCCAGAAGACGGCAGACTCTGTATGCCAGGCTAGGGTTTAAACGTCATCCTAGATACAGTGAAAAAGACATGAGGTCTGCTTTTCAGAAAGAACACTCTCAAAGCAGAATGGAGGATGGCTGGGGTGGCGGCAGGGGGAGGAGGGGCTAAATAAAAGAACACAAACTGGTTATCCAACAAGTCTCTGACACTGAAACTGGGGAGAATAAAACAGGTAAACCTAAGTAATATTCAGACAGAAGAATCAATAGAATATAGTAAACAACTAGAAACTGGGTGCAAGAAAGAGTGGTAGTGATGGCACGAGAAAAGACGCTTAACTTTCTGGTTTAGACAACAGGGTAGAACTAGTTTCCAAAAGAAGGGGTGCAGGAGGGCCCAGCATGTGTATGTGCAGACACATGTATGCATGTTGGCAGTGCACGTGCATGTGTGGGAGTGTGTATATGTACAGGTGCGCACACACACACAAAGGTACGTCCTACACATACACACACAAGGCATTTGCATGGGTCTAGACTAAAGACACATTTAGGACTTATCACAATAGGTATTAATGCAGTGATGGTCCTACATAAGGAAGCCCAATGAGCTGGTATGAGTTAGAGACGCAGAAGTCTGAGGATGGAGACATCTAGGATATAGACAGAGGCAAGTGTAGTGATAAAGGACCCTAGAGGAACTGCCTAAAGAAACAGGAGGGAAAAAGAACGTTGTATCACAGATAAAAAGAACATGAGTATTCTAATAAGTACGAGTAGTTAACATGCCAATAAACAAGCATTTAGGAAGAACAGAGCGAGGACTCTTCCTATTTGCTACAGCTGTGAAAACAAAGACTACCCTCTCAGGAGAAACCACACACCCATTCTTTTTAAAAACAAGCGTTCTCTTCCAGTCTGTGGGAGACTTCCTGGGATGGGAAAGTTTTACAAAAACACATTTATATAACCTATGAGGAACACTGAAAGAGGTTTTTTCAATTTGAATTTCCCTATCATTTTCCTCCCTGATAAAGTTAGAATATGGACAAGCAGAATTATTTGGGGGAAAAAATGTATGTATGGTAACATAATTGAGCTCCAGATGTCCAATAGTGACCTAGGCTGCAGTGAACAGAGGGCCTGTCCTCATGGAGATCCCACAGGCCTGTGGTTCTGGACGGGGCTCTGACATCCCCACACTGAGTTCAGCCACGGTCCTTGGCCGTGGAAAGAGTATAGTAAAATGAGCAGAAACAATTTTAGTTCCCGTGGCCTTAATAACAAGCAACACCCAAGGAAATAATTTCCTTTATTGTGTTGGTGTAATATGAGACTAAAGTAAGAGACCTAAAAGTAATGGCTTAATCCCCATAAAGCTGCAAGCTGAAGATGGTGCTGTCAGAGCCGTGGATTTAAGAAGCGGTTTCTGGGATTCCTTCCAAATCCATTATCTAAAGAGGAATTTATCCAAATGGAACTTACTATCATCCGTCTAAGCTATGTTTATTCCACAGTATCAAGGAATGCTGGAGCCGAAAGGTATCTTAGACTTAGTGACCTTTTAGTCTAACTCATGTTACAGATGCAGAAACTGAGGCCTAAAGAGGATAAGAAGTCAGCCGTCAGTGAAAACACAGTCTATTACCGGCGAACCCAGAAAGAGTAAAAATTATGTTTTTATACAATACTGAAATAATTTAAATAATAACTTAAGTAATTAATAGCTTAATTAAGAATGATAAAGCCAACTACCAGAACATTCCCTCTCCACAGAAAACATCACAGTTCTTTCAGCTTATCCTTTCCTTGTCATTCTTTAGAGTCTTAGCACATAAATGTTTCCCTAAATAATACATTAGTTTTTCTTGCTGTTGGACATTATTACATAAAAGGAGTCATCATATCAATTCTTCAGTGATTTCTTCCTTTCATTTAATTCACTCACATTCAGTTTTGCTGCGGCTCATTTCCCTGCTGTGTAGCTGTTCTACGGTATGAATGTAACAATTTAATCATCTTAATACTCATGAATGTCTAAGATTACCGCCAGTATTTTGCTGTTGCGAGTTATTTTAGTAAATGATTTTTGGTGCACAATTAAGAGTGAAATTGCTGGGTCAGAAGAAATTTGCATGTTCAAGTGGTAGCATCAAAGTGTTTTCTCAAACAAGTGCAAATTTTCACTCCCATCAACAGCTGAAACGTGGTCCCTTGCTCCACGTCTTTGCCATAATTTGAGATTTTCAGGATTCTAGAATTGGGCCAATCTGGGGAGCTTGAGGTGATATTTCATGGTTTTTTATTTGCTGTTCTCTGATTACAAATGAGGCTGAACATCTCATATATCTTTATCAGGTTCTTCATTTGCATGTGCTTATCCAAGTCTTTTGCACAATTACATTGGATATGATTTTTACTGACATGCAGGAGTTTGTTTTTTTATATTCTAGATTCTAAACTCTTGGGTGATTCACAGGTATTGCAAATATGGAGTCTTTGGATAGCCAAAAGTTCTTAATTTCAAATTTATTAAGCTCTTTCTTTATGCTTTATGTCTAAATAACTTGTCTTTATACTCAAAGTAATAAAAATAACATTATTTTTGTGTCTTACTTTCTAAATATTTATACTTTTTTGGCTGAATTATATATGTGAGGAGTTCCAATGGTAATAGAAACATTCTCAGAGAGCAACATTAGTGTTTTAATATTAAGTATGATGTTTATTGAAAGCATCTTTAATCATGCCTTTTTGCTTTTATCGTGAATATCATGAATATTATGAAAAAAATGTTTGCATCTGTTGAGATGATCTAATGATTTTACTCCTATACTCAGTTAACGCAATAAACTACATTCACAGATGTCCTAATGTGTAACTACCATTTAATTTTTGGAATAAAGGCAGCCTGCTCATGAAGCAGTAGCCTTTCCATACCTTGTTAGAATCGGCTGAAAACACTTTGTTTAAATTTTTGCATCTGTGGTCATGAGTGAGTCTGGTTTATAATGCTTTTCTCTCACGTTGTCTTAGGTTTTAGAATCAAGATTATCCTAGCCTTACAAAACAAACTGAAGTGTCTCCCTTTTGCCATAATCAAAACAAGAATTTTTTGGAATGTGAGTTGGAACCATGTGATTCCTGAATGTGTGGGAGAACCTGCCTGTCTTATACAGTAAATATTGGTTAAATTTAATTCACATATTTACCATTTATTTTGCTCTTCCTTCCTTCTTGCATCTCAGACATTCCATCTCATACCTGAGAAAACTTTCTCCCTGAATTACTTTCTTAAAGTACTTCTTTAAGAATTTCTCTCTCCTGTTGGTGTGGTAGTCAGGGTTCAACCAGAAAATCAGAACCAGTAAGAGATTTAATAGACAGACAGACAGATACACATATATACACATGAGATTTATTGCAGGAAACTGGTTTACAGGATTATGAGGGCTGGCCAAGCAGGTTGGAAATTCACAGACAGTCGGGAAGGACAGACCAGGGGCGGGCGGGACCTCAGTCAGGGGCGGGTGCTGCCACCCACACGTGGAGCTTCTTTCAGGAAAACCTCAGTCCTGTTTTACAAGGCTTCCGACAGGCCCAGCCAGTTTATGTAGGATAATCTCCCTTATTTAAAGCCTGATGATTAGGGATTTAAATTACATATGTAAAAATACCTTCACAGCAACACCTAGATTAGCATTTCATTAAATAACTGAGGACCACAGCCTCCCCAAGTGGACACATCATTAAAGCCAACACAGAGGGCAAACTCAGCTTTTGTAGGGAAATGTTTTCATGATACTCTTACAATTAAAAGGTATTTTAGTAGGCGTAGGATTCTAGGTACTTTTTTCTCAACACACTGAAGATATGGCAGTTTCTTCTGGATTCCACTGCTGCTGACATGAAGTTACCTGTATTCGCTCTTTGAAAGTAATGTCTTTTCTCTTTTATTTAAAAAAAATTCCCTCTTTATCGCATGCTTTAGAGCTGAATACACTGTGTGGGTGCAGAATTCTTATTTCCTCAGTTTGGAGATGTGGGACTTCCTGAATTTATAAAGTATGCACGTCACTGGCCCTGGCCCTGTCCTTCCAACCAGCGTCTCTCCTCCACTTCCTGTCTGCTCCTTTCAGAACTGATTGCATGGAATTCAGGTATTCCCACTCCACCCTTCCTGTCTAGTAACCTCTTACATCTTCTTCTTCCCTCCATACTATATTCCGGGTATTTTTCAGATATATCTTCCCGTTCAGCAAGTCTCTCTTTAGTTAGAGCTGATCGGCTATTAAACCCATCAAATTCCTTTCATTTAAATTACATGCTTCCTTACCAGAAGTTTATTTGTTACATTCTTAAATTTATCTTCACATTCTTTAAAGTTTTTATGCCCTGAACATTTGTAAAGCTTGTCTTTTATTTCTCTGAACATCTTAAGCATAGCTATTTGATATTCTACTTCGTATAATTTCAGTATTTGAAGTCCTTGCAAGTCAGTTTCTGTCTGCTGTTTCTGCCAGCTCTAGTTCATGACTTGTTTCCCTGTATGTTTAATGACTTTCAACAGTGAAATTTCTCTTTGGGAATCTGAGCTGGGAGAATTCTTTGAGGCGTGGATGAGGTGGACTCCTCAAGGGGGGTGTGTATTTGCTTCTGCCTGGAGCCTGAGGGCACTAAGAGTTAGGGTCACTTTTCACTTGACCTGAGTTCGGCCAGACCAAATCAGAAATTATTACTTCAGGTTTCAGAGTCCTGTGCATGCTGGTGAGTGGTGACTTCTCAGCAGTGCTCTTTCCTCCCCTCCACTTAGCACCAGAGCTTCAGATGTACAATCCTGAGGAAGGGGCACCTTTATTTCTTATTTAGCTTTACACTCAGTCTTCCCAGATTTATGGGAGCTGAATCTCCTACCACACTTCTCATCTTGGAGAGTAAGCATTGGGCTGGGCTTTGTCTCCTGTGACCCTCAACACAGGATGTTTTTCAAATCCTGCATTTTAAACTGTTTCAGTACATCAGTGAGCTCTGGATCCTTCCCTGCCATACTATCTGAAATAACAGTTCACTTTAGTTCTTACCTTAAAATTACTTGCTTCTCTCCTGGGTTCATGTTCTCTCCATTTTGATGCACATGAATTGTTAAGTGAAGAGAGGGTCTGCGTAGTTCTTGAACCATAACGGATCACAAACTCATAGTCGGGATATGAATCATGTGTGCCTATTAAATATGCTTATATTCTTTCAGAAAGATCAGTAGTGTCTTTGAGAATTCAGCTATGTTGGTAAATTTTTTACAAATAGATTCCTGTTTTTGTTTTTCCTTTTTCCCCTAAGCTTTAGTGAAGTGTAAGTGGTATACAAAACTGCACACAATGCAGACATTTTGCTGAGCTTGGGCAGATGTATACACCCTGTTTTCACCACAACCCAGGTGATAAACATACCCGTCACCTCCAAAAGTGTCCTTGCATCCCTATGCGTTCTTGTTTACGGTAAGAACACAGCAGGAGATCCACGCTCCTAACACATCCTTAAGCACACAGCACTGTGCTGTCAGCGCCGGGGTCCATGTGGCACCGCGGATGCTGGACCTGACTCACCTTTACAACCGTGTGACGCTGTCCACAGAATCTCAAGTCCTTTCAGGGATACCTTCAAGTATCACTTCCTTAAGGTTCATAAAAGAGGATCAAGCTCAGGAACACGGTCAGCCGGCATACATGAAACTATCCAAGTTGTCTGTATACTCGGTTCTACTTTGATTGACTGCTTTCATATTTTACATTTAGCCTTTCTGACCAAATTATACTTTTTAAAAATCCTGCATAGATATGTATTTTGTTACTGTAACTGCTCTAAGGATGCAGCAGACCCTAAACTTTGTGAGCTTCCACAAAGTTTCACGCACTGTCGAGCTGAGAATGCACAGGTGTCATTCACACCAACTGCATCACAACCTGTGGAACAGGGGAGGAGGCTTCTGTTTTACAGAAAAACACACTTATGAACAAAAAGCTACTGAGTGACAAAGTCACAGTTTAACCCAACTCTACCTGGCTCCTAAATATATGCTTTTTGTAGTTCATTTTTACAAAAATGACCATGTGTGAACTTTATCAAACAATAAGACTCTAGTTACAGAATCTCATGTCATTCTACCCATCTATTCAGTCCTTGACCCCCATATAGTTTGAGCTTCACAACTCAGTTTTGACAATGGGAGGTACAACTATCTCTTCTTAACAAAAACACAGAAAGGGACCTAACACTTAATTCAACAAGCATGTACAGGACAACTAGCCTGGGACTGCACTGTACAACACACTTCAGCATTTGCAGACCACCACTCGATCCTGCCCAACCCTGGAAGTAACTCAGCCCCTACAGGAGCCCTCTAGAGACAGAGCGCTCCAAAGGGAACCCACTCCATCCCTGGAAATTCACAAGACATCTTTGATTCGGAAACCTGCCAAACCTGGTTCTTTATATTCCTTAAAGTTGTGTATTGGATAAAACTAACCCTTTCTTTAAGGTAAACTTCACATGTTGGAAGACAGGTGTATCCCCCACAGAGCATTTCTCTAACTCAGATGATTTTTTAAAACTTCCTCAGAATATAGGTAACTAGTACTGGATCTGTCAACATGCTGGTTCCTTTATTCAATTTGAAGCTTGCTATGAGTCATTTGCTCTCTTTCCTCGTAACAGTCAAGGGAATTTCTATTAGCTTGTCCGCTCCTCAAGGGCGTCCTGAGTTTTTATTCACGTCTGCGTTGGGGACCTGAGCACAGTTTACAACACACTGTAGGTCTCCATTAAATGTTGAATTCACATAGCTAACTTCACACTTAAAACTGTCATGTAGAAAAAGAAAAATAAGTGTTAAGAACTTAAATTATGTAAACGGAAACTACAGCAAGCCTAAATTAAGAGACTTGCCATGATCACACAATGGGCTAAAAGAAACACTGCATCTAAGCTTTCTGAATTCCGATGTCAAGCTGCTGCTTTTTGAAATGACAATTATATTTTCTGAGCCAGAAATCAAGACACACAGTAGGACTATACATTTTTTCTGAGATTTTAACTTGTGATTATGGAAAATCCTACAAAGCTTGAAAAGTTACGTATTTATGAATTGTTCTTATGAATTGGATTGCATTGAGATGCTCCTATTAAAAAACTCAGTTTGTTTACCATATCCATCCGGCACACTAAGATAAGCCCGCTAAGATGCCGTTAATAACTAGTCATACGGTGTATCTGCTGTGCGTGGCTACTCCTCTGTGAAACCATCAGCTGAGCAACTTCCCATGAGGAAGCTTTTAATAGCAAAGTTTGGACACAATTTTACAGTGACAAAATGTGTTACACATTTCCATTACATGTCCATAATCCTGTTACAGAACAAAACGTGGAGGTCCACTCTTACCTGCTTAAAAAGCTGGAGGTTAACTGCGGTTTCCAAGAACTGTTTCATGACACTTGAGCGGTGCTTGACGAAACTCTCCTCACAGAACGTGATGGGCTCACCCTGCGTAGAAACAAAGAATTTGGGGATGTCAGAGCAAACCAGCCTAACTGAAGAGGCACCTGGGGGGAGGGGGGGATCACAAAGGAGCATTAAGACACAGAACCAACTTGGAGGTGCTCAGAGTGTACAGGGAGTGAGACCCTTACACATAACAGGTGGAGCTCAGGCTGGCAGAAATATTCCTCGACCAATAAGCATCTGCTATAGCTTCCTAATCAAGGAGCCCTTGGGCTCTTAAAAATGCGTACTTTCAAGCCCTTGAAGTAAGAATAATCCCCTAATTGTAAATGGGTAGGGGGCACACATATCTGAAAAGTCCAGCAATTATATTTCATCCTGATTAGAAAACATTGTTACTATAAAAATGGCTGCATGATTTCTGCCATTTATAGTATGAGTTCTTTTAAACTCAATTTAGAGGTCTTTCAATCACATTCTCTTCATGATTGCAAATACAATCTTGACGGGATACTTTCTAGGTAAGTCCCACGTGGCATCTGCCCGAACTTATCCTAGTCACTAAGCAATCACAACTCTGCAAGCGTCTTGTGGCAGCTCAGGCCCCAGCAGATGTGCCTCCCCCAGATCACGGGGCCTTTAATTCCACACACAGCGTCTACTTGCTCCCAGCGAGACTCATGAATCACCCCTCAGGGCGGATCCCCCATCTCCTGCTTCCCTCCCCAGCCCATCCACACAGATGCAACGGATTTTTATGATCAAAATGAAAACAGAGAGTAGTGACAATGACTCAGTCCTTACAGTAAATCTTGTAGCATCTTTTTTTAAAATTTTAATCATATATTTTATTTAACCCGCTAGATACAAGGTGTTATTTTAATATGAAATCGATATTTAACATTTTTTGTACTAAATCTTTGAAATCTAGTGTGTATTTTTAACTTACCATACATCTCAATTTGAACTAAATAACCACATTTTAAGCACTCAATTTTGGTTGCCCCTGCAAACCTACTGAATTTTAAATTCTGGGGGTGGAGCCCAGTAATTTGTTTCAACAAGTCCTCTCCCTATTCTGATGCTCACTCAAGTTTGCAAACCACTGATTTAGGCTATTGGTTTTTGAACTTGGCTGCATGCTGAAATCACTTAGGAAACAAAACAAACAAAAAATGCTTACGCATGGGTCCCAATCTCAGAAATCATGTAAATCTTGTAGCATCTTTACACTGCAGTAAAAAGGGGGAAACTGAGCTTGTCTACCTTCTAACAGAACTTTGAAAAAATACTAATTATAATTTAATTTTAAGGAAGAATTTAATGCCTTGATTACAGGTATCTGTAAGTAAAATTCTAAACACCGGTTCTTGCATGAATAAAATAATGGGACGAACAATCTGTATAACTCAGCTGTTGCCACTATCTGCCGGAAGTTAATGCACTGCTCCACAGGGCAGCCATTAGCCACATTTAATGCTATTTAAATTTAAATTTATTAAAATTAAAGCTAAAAATTCAGTTCTTCAGTCGCACCAGCCACATTTGAAATGCTCAGCAGCCACAAGTAGCTAGCAGCTACTGTATCAGACAGCACAGATACAGAACACTGCCTTTTTCACAGAAAGTCTTCTTCGACAGCACTGCTATAGAGGGAAGAAAATAAAATTCAAACTCAGAATTAGAGAAGACAATTCAATAATCTATTAATTGATGCCACCTACCACCAGCCATCAGCCAATGATTCACAATGAAACTAACATGATACATTTTCATATTGATTGCTGTCATTCTTAAGCACTACAGAATGATTTTTAAATACATATTTTTAAAATTGGATTAATTTACAAAAATATACTTTGGATAATCAAAAATATTCCATACTTGCCACTATCATAAAACTTACAATCTAATGGGGTAAAAAACAACAAACAAGCAATCCTCTTAAAAGTAAAGAAGATGTGTTGTCTTTGAATCCCTAGCATGAGGAATATATCTAGTTACACTGGGAGCCCAATAACTGTTTTATAAGTGAATAAATGAAACAGCAAGTGAGCTAAAGCCTTGCTCTGTATAACATATCATCTTTTCAAAAGCAAATAGAAATGTTAAAAATAAACAAAATTATTGTCTCTAATGGCAGTTCCAATTATATCACTGCTCTAACAAAGAAATCAGGACTATTGATAATTTTAGTTTTTATTTCATGGCTTTCCCCCCAAACACGCGAGAGAGATTCTGTTATAGTGTATAATATTTCTACAAGTTGTCATTAACACTGCAGAATAGTCGTCAACTCAGATACAAAGTTCTATCTCCAGCTGAAAAGCTTAGACTTCTGATGTTACAAGCAAGCGTTTCTTCTGACTAGAGGGAGCAGAGGACGGGGGTGAAAGTCTCCAGGGAGAAAGGATGGAGCAAAGTCTATGACGCTTTCTCAAGCCTCGGGCATGATGCAGTCATCAGCCAACGTGAACTACCTGGAAGAGCTCTATCTTCACTAACCTTGCAATTACCGGCAGTCTCTCCAGAGAAGGAGCAAAGGGAAATGTGCTGTCCACTCACCCTTGGTAACAACGATCACAGTAAAAGCTTCCAACTGAACCTTCAGCTCAACAGCTTGGTCACTAAGAATCTCGATGATATGACAAAGACAGGGCCTTGGCACATCTTAGAATTTTCTCTCAGGGGAAAGAAAAATAACCCTTGTTTAACAAAGCTCTAAAGTTTCTTGTATTCATACAAGAGTCCCAGCTGCTGTCATCTTTGGGATATATCCTATGAAACAGAGTATAATTGACTCCCCAGTGTGAGTTCTTTTCAATCCAAGTCGAGTTGGATGGCGTGATAAGAAGGAACTTTGCTTAGGATCTTCTGATTTAAGATCGGATTAAAAATCATGATTAGGGTTGAGTGGTTTCTCAAAAACTATCTTGTTTCAAGTAAGGTGACTGTATGTCCAGTGGCCACTAAATTCCCAGTTTATGCATGCAGTATGAAAGGTTTAATCTGGGGGCATCTGTGGCTTCACGGAGGAAATGTGGGCTGGTTTTGAAAATAAATGGAAGCTTTATGAAACAGACAGAAAAGACAGTCTTGAGAGAGGACAGACATGGACAAAACGTGGGTAGTGTGCTTGGGGTGGGTGTGACTTAGAGAAAGCACCAAAGTGGGATAATAAGAGGCTGGCTGAGGCCTAACGGCTACTGGACGCAAGTTACAGACAGTACCAGGGGGAGAGGAAGGGTAGGCTGAGCCACCCTGGGGAAGGCCTGAGCCACACTCTGAGACGTCAGTTATCTCCTTGAAAACCTCAAGCAGCTAAAAGAAGTGTGTACGTGTTTTAGAATAGAGAGCGAATAAGCAAGAGAAAACAATGGAAAAGGGCAGATCAATTAATAGCGCAAAATTAGTGAGGCAAGAACCGAGGGACTCGCAGCAGAAAGGAAGAAACAGTAAGGACGCTCTCTACCTAACGTCTGTAGGGCACTTAGACCACGACTCACAGAAGAGCAGCAGCTCATGTTGTGTGACACTCACTAGGTGCCGGGCACTGTCACAAGGCACTTCACACACATTAACTCCACAAACCTCAGGCTTCTCATCACACTTCACACATGACTAAACTACACCGTAAAGCTGAAGCAACCTGCTCGAGATTGCACAGCACTGGAAGTGTCGGAGGCAGGATTCACTCTATGCTCTCAACCTCCAAATTATCCCATCTCTGAGCATCTGAGACTAAGCCAAGTATTTTATTTACTCCATTTCACGCAATCTGTAAAAGTACCATAGGCTGTGATTACTGTTACGTTTTACAGAGGAGGAAGCCGAGGATCACAAAGTTGAAGCAGATTAACCCGGGCTGTGAGAGTTTGAAGCTCATGCCGTTAATTACGTTGCTAAATGTTTCATGGCAACATCAACAGGACTTCTTGATCAACCAATACGCAGCAGTGGTTCTCAAAGCGTGGCCCAGGGACTCTTGATCTTTTCATAGGGTCTGCAACATTAAAACTATTTTTGTAATATGCTAAGATGTTGTTTGCCCTTTTCACTTTTATTTTCTCATGAGATCTGACAGAGCTTTGCAGAGGATTCATAATTTGCGATACTGGAACAGACTGAAAGCAGAATCAAATGTGAGAATCCAGCCAGCTTCTTTTAAGCCAGACAGTAAAGAGATCTAGAAAAATGTAAAATAGTGCCATTCTTCTGACTAAATTTTTTGTTTAGAAACACAGTTATTTGGGAGTTCCCTGGTGGTCCAGCGGTTAAGACTCTGTGCTCCCAATGCAGGGGGCACGGGTTCAATCCCTGGTGAGGAAACTAGATCCCACACGCCTCAACTAAGAGTTCGCATGCCAAAACTAAAGATCCCGTGTGCCGCAACTAAAACCCAATGCAGCCAAATAAATAAACAAAAACAAACATTAAAAGAAAATAACAATGAAGATATAAAGGTCAAATTTAAAGAAAAAAGTAGTTATTTTTCATGAAAGTATGTTTTATGTTAATCTTAGCAGGTTTGTGTTTTTATCTTTTCATTTTTAAAAATTATTTTTTCTCCTTTCTTTTTTAATTGGTTTGTATTGTTTTCAAACAAATTAATAAATACTTAAAATATATTCAGTTTTAATTTCTAATATGGTAAATAGTGATAGATACATCTGACATACACAAAAGTTTTCTGATGTCCTTGATAATTTTTAACAGTGTAAAGACATCAGGAGACAAAAAGTTTAAGAACCACAGATACACAAGAAAAAGACAAGCAGGGGTCAAAGATGACTTCCAGATTTCTAGCTTGAGGATCAGAAGACAGTATCATTTATGAAAGACTAGGAATACAGAACAAAAACCAGGTTTAAGAAGAATGTGATCAGTCAGTACTGGCGTGTGTCTCAGTTGGGTTCTAAGCCAAGCCTGAGACAGGGATTCTTGCTCCAGTGACTGGCTGGGGGAGGACTCTCAGGAACAGGATACAGGGCAGGGAAAGAAGACAGGCAGGAATGCGGTTTCAGGTGGAAAGAAGAGCACTAACTGTGTGGTCCCCGCCTTGCGGCAGGGGGGCTGGCTTCCTGCATCCTGTGTGGGTCAGTCACTGAACGTGGGCTTCTCGGTGGGAGGGGTGGAGAAGATGGGGGGTGGGGGGGCTGGCAAGGCACCGCCCATTTAGCCAAGGGCTATCTGTCCCTGAAAAAAACACCAGCCAGTACAGCCTGGGCAGGGCCTCTAGCACAGCGAAGGTCAGCAGGGTGCCTGAAGGTCACCTGCAGGTATGTAACACAAGCTAGCAATTCAAGTTTGGAACATGTGTTGTTTAATATATATTTAGGAATTATCTGCACAGAGCTAAGTATTAAAGTTACGCTGATCGCCCTACTAAGGGATGAAGATTTATGCGACTGAGAAATATTCACCTATAATCTAATAATTTTTTAAAATTATATTGTTCATTGACAGAAAAAGAAAATATATAGTTCAGTGGAGACACAATAATCAGGTAGAAACATTAAAAAGTGGAGAAGAAGAACTCTTCATGGGAAAATTCTGACATTGACGGTGAAGCTCATGGAAGAGCCTTGAGCCAACAGAAAGGAATCAAAGCCAAAACCTCTGCACTAGGATGTTACACAAAGGAGCACGCAAAGTTGTGAGACAAACGTGATGCGTCGTGGAATAGGAATGCAGTTCCTACAACAGAGAAGAGGACCAGACTTTAGAGAAAGGAACCACCCGCACTGCTTGCCGTTACACTGAAGCATGTCAGTCAACAAACACATTCTAAGGATGAATCAGCGAGACACCGGCACTCCACGATGAGGAGCCACTGACAAGAGTAAAACACCACAGCCCATACTGATTTACCTTTTAAAACAAAAAAGCAGAGTCATGATTATCCACAGAACAATGACACTCTCAGTCACTTGTATGATGACTAGAGATTGGGAAGAGAAAGGGTGCCATCCAGCCAGGGGGCAGGAGCTGCAAGTCACTCACACCTGATGGCATTTGCATACCTCAGAACTGCCCGCCGGGGCATCATTCTGGCCAATATGGACCACAGGATTTACCCCACGAAGTAAATTCTCCATCCTCCGAATATCCAGAGGCATTTGTATCTTTCTTCTAGCACTCATTTTCCGCCTTGTATTAGAAGCTATTTTCTATATTTTATCTGTGGATTCTTGAGGCCTGGGACTACATCCTTATACATCTATGCATTCCCCGTAGCATCCGACACAGTACCCTGTGTTCTGTGTGTTTAATAAACACCTACTAGTTACTATTTGAATTATTTTTATAGGATAATTAAGGCACAGGTAAGATACGGATGAAATAGGGCTGTTTTCCCTACCCTACTATTACCTTCAGCTTCAGAGTTTTTGTTATTGAATTAATGTAACATTTTTGTTTACTTTGTTTTTAAGAATAGATATGTTTCAAGAGCTAGACTGTCCACCAGAGTAGGAAACTTGGCAAAAGAAAATACTTAAAACATAGACTAGATTTTTATGCTTTAAGAATATGAATGACTTAGCAAAAGTTCACATCGAAAAAAAATGAAGGTGTCAGGAAGAACGCTGCTGTACAAAAAAAGTGAAGTAAAATCCAAAGTGTCCACACACTAAGTGCGTTCTTAACGCCCTTAGACTTAAGACATGATGGCCCTGTTACAGAAGAAGAACAAACTAACTAAGCAAAAGTGTCTGCATAATGATGGTATATTTACATTTTTCAATCTCTGAAAGATTCTGCTACCAGTCGTCTCATGGGAATATTAAAATATAGTTAGGTTCTCATAGAAGACAGTAATAAAAGATTTTTCAGGTTATGTAGCATTTTTCTTCCACGTGTCCCAATGCTATTATTATGCCAAATCTCCTCTCAGAGTTTATTAACCGTGAAGACAATGGCTTCTTTAATTGATGAAAATCATTCATGAAAAATTCTCATATTCAAATCATAAACTCTAATTATTAACAATGAAAATGAAAATCCTCTCTTACATATATAATATTATATGAGTTTATCCTAAGGTATTTGATCTGTCTTGAAAAAACATACTTCTCAATATTCCACTGGCCTGTGATTCAGCAAGTTAAAATAGGAAAAGAAATTGATTTTTTTTAGGCACAGCTGTTTCTAGCACTTTGGGTAAACCTGAACACTTTAAAAGATCAATAGATCTATGTATTAATTTTATACATACCATGAAAAAATACATTTTTCTTCCCCACAATTTAAGGACAAACATTCTTTATTCTCATGACACATATTACCAGTGATATAAAGATGGAACACTTCATAGCCAAGTGTCCAGCTCTCCCTGCCACACTAGTTGTGAAGAATTTTTACATTTTTGCTAAAAATTAAAAGCAAAATTCCCTCTCTTAAAAAAAAAAAAAAAAACAGAGCGGAAGGAGAGTGCAACCATATTCCATCCAAAAGCCAAATACCAAACACTTTTTCTGTAAAAACCATCTTAAGGTGAAAGGGTACTCAAGGTTGGGTAATGATGTGAGTGGGTACCTCACATGCTTTGGGAAGCATGCCACTGCGAGGGGTGAGTACATAAACTGTCCAACTTGGATCCTAAAGTCTCTAACAAGTTACTGGTTACAAACTTGTTAAATGGCAAAGGCTTAGTGACTGGCCACTTCAATTATGGATGTCAATCCTGGACTTAAACTGCTTGAACTTAATCACAAAATATTACTCACTGATAATGCTTTAAAGAAACATAATCCAAAAACTGTCTGAAGTACAACTCTTCCTACTCCTCAAACAGGGGCCCAGATTACCAGCTAATCTTTATTTTAAAAAGAATTTCCTTCTTATCCATTAGCAAGGCTCAGGGCAGCCCAGAAAAGCTTTGAGTGTTTGAAACAAACGACATCATCCTAAATACCCAGGGGAATGGATCTAAGTACAATCTCTATGCTCTCAGGGTAATGAAGTATCTGCTTCTGAATATCCTAAAGCAATATTTTAACTCAGGCAAACATTTCTTTAGCATTAGCTTTGAGTGTGGGTCAAAAATTTGATTTTTATTTTTAGTAGTCTGTGACACAAAAGGTACACAGAGGTACAAATGATGACCCTTTACAGGTATGTCGTGCAATCACTGAAAAGTATTCTCGTGTTTATGATGATGTTTTTCTTTTGTGGGATCAGCAGAGGATACTTTATTTTAGTCATGTTAAGAGAATTCTCCTTACCAAATTTACTACTTCTAAAATGTCATGTTTAATGATCACAGCTAAGATATAGAGCATTAATTATATGCCAGGCACTGTTCTAGTAACTTACATATATGAACTCATTTTATCCTCCAAACAACCCAAGAAGTATTATTGCTGTTTTGCTTTTTTTAAACACATGAGGACGCTGAAGCACTGAGAGGCTGTCTGCCCACAGTCAAACCCCTGGCTGCCACGGAACGGAGGTTCACACTCTGCTTAGCGTCTGTGCCCTGGGCCCTTTCCTTCCATTTCTTTAGCACATTAGCTTCATCTCCCGTTTCTGAATTCTTAAAAAGTAGGTAACTTGCTACTAAAATCCAAACCCAGCAAAATACCCATTATTTTATTAAAATCACTTTTCAGAAACGTTAAGGAGTTTTATAATTCTCTCTGTAATTAAGGACAAGTACAATTTATTTGTCAATCATGCCAGTGTGTCATTCAGAGAGTGTAAATTAGGTACTAGGAGAAAAGTGGTAACATATTAAGAAGTGTCACTCAGACATTCTAAGCACTTAATTTATAAAATAAGTTACTCTTGGGCGGTATTTCGCATGTGCATTTGAAGATGAATATTCGGACCATTCTGAGGGCCTTCCCTCACAGCCCGCACCCAGCTGGTTCCTCAGCGCCACCGCACAGGGTGCAGAGGACTCACAGCGAAGAGGGAGAAGCCGTTAGAGTGGTGGCTGTCTCCCAAGGTGCACAAAACCATGCATGGAAATACACAGCATGAGGAACAAACTGTTTCCCCAGCATACACACTCTATGAGACGCCTACACCATCTGCCCCTTTTGAGAAAATTCCTAAGATTTCATATTCTTTGTTCAGTCTTTACATAAATGTATACTGAGTGTGTTCCATGTATCTTCATATAGAAGAAATGTTAAGTTCAGAAAATTTATTTCAAGGAGTAGATGACACGAGGATGGAGGCCGAATGGAATGGAAATGCTCCAGGCTGAAGCAGGAAGGGTGCAAGCACTGATGCAGGTGCAGCTCCACTCGTCACCAGCTGGTGGGCTCTAGTGAAGGTTCTTAACATGACCAGCATTTTTCTTATGTTTAAAATGAAAGGGGTAATATTTTGAGGCTTATAGAGATTAAGTGAAAGAGTTAATTTAAAGGGTCCATCAATGCCTGGCATCCAGTGGGCACTAAATGGTCAGCTGTTTTAATAGCAATTAATAAATTATTGTCAGTAATAATAATAATATAAGAGCTATAATAAATAATATATAAAAGAGGGAAAAGAAATGTGTTAAGGAAAGTAAAGATAATCAATTCATAGAAAGAAAGGGTCAGTATGAACTACAGCTTCAAGGGTCAGGAAGGAACTAGATGGCCATTAAAAGCTAGAGAGATAAAAGCACTGCCAGGAAGAAAGAACACTGTAAATAAGAGTTTGGAAGCCGGAGAAGCTTGGGACATTTGGAGCCTCAGGCAGAATTCTCTGAATTGAGGTCAAAGTTTAGGAAAAAAGTAAAGGAAGACACAGACCGCTTGCCCATCACGAGGGCCTCGAATGCCAGGCGAAGGTACGGCCATGACACTGTGGTCCGTCACAAACATAATCAACAGGTTCAACTTTGTCAAACGTAAGGGAAAAAGTGGTTCATTTTTTTATGTGTAAGAGCAAATCATGAAATTTCAAAAAGTGATATCTCATTAAAGAATTCACACCCATTAAAAGCTATTTTGTAATAATTCCCTTTCCAATTGTACTTCAATAGCTAGAGGATACTACTGAAATATATTTATGATGAAAAGAGACAAAACCACGGAATGACTGTAACTTCTAAACCTGGCTCTCTCTTTTTTACATCAATCAGAAAATATATCAAAAATATATGCCTATTCCATTAATGTCCAAAAAGAGTGCATAAAATAAAATGTACTAAATAGTTTAGAACGGAGAGTTATTTGTAAAGATAACACCTAAAACAACAAGTATTTTATATACCATAAATCAGTAATTTTCCTTAAAAACTACTTATTTTGAAAATATACAGGAAAAATGTCTAAATACATTCGGTATACTTTAAAAATTAAGCTTTCATTCAAAGACTGGGTCAAAAGAAATGTGAAGGCATACAGAATGAAAATACTATCCCCCAACTTCCAGAAAGAACTAACAGTAGAAAGGGTAGCAGAAAACATCAAATATAAAAAGGAAAGAATGTAGATTAAGTTAACAAGTAAATTTGTAAGGTGTGATAAATTTGTAAGATGTGATCAAACAGGAAAGATATTCTCTAACAAAATTAAATATTTTCCCAGATACTGAGAATCTGGCTTTCAGGGTGTTTTAAAAAAGTCAGAGTCACTGAAATCTTGTACCCCTACTATCTGCTCAATCAAGCTCAAAGAGGGAGAAAATCAAGCTACAAAAACTATAGTAAGTAATTCATGTTAAAGATGGGATATTTTAATAATTTTAACTGGCACCTAACAACATTGGCAATTTAAATCATTTAAGGAAATTTTCTCTTCAATCCACTTTCCCCAAATCTGAAGTCCTTTACAAATTTAAAAAGGAAAATGAGAAGAAAAATGCAGCTTATAAAGACTAATAATTATTTAAACGTGGCAAAATTCAAGCAAAGTGATATTTTCAACTTTCCTCCCATACTGTAAACTTGAAACCAATCTCTTTCAAAAAATTTGATATCTAAAATCAATCATTAATTTCAGCTTTCAAACCCATTTTTCTATCTCAATTGATGTTCAATAATTATCATGAATATGCTCTGCTGTAGTATGGATGACTGGTTTCCAGGCTTTTAAAGAACTAGACCCTGTAACTCGATAATTCTCGAAGACTCCCCCACGTGAGATATGTATATTATGTCTGGTACTATGAGCTCTCTATAATGCTTTAAAAAGTATATACATATTTCAAAAAGATTAGCATGAAAATTAGACCAGAGACCGTAGCTGATCTGCCTATAAATTTACAGGCTTCTCCTTGTAACTCAGTAACTCCTCAGAGGTACAGGAGCCACTGGGTGGGAACTACTAATTTGGAAGTCAGTTCAGAAAGCATCTGGCCCATTCACGTTCGTTTAGTGCCTCATAGTTTACGAAAGGATTTACACACCAATCCTGAAAGGTAGACAGACAGTGTATAAGAAGTCTCACCTTACAAATAAGAAGGAAGTCATTTATTCATCTGGTCATGAAAGGGCAGTGTAATCATTTTCATACAAGCAGACTAACATACTTAACCAGTAACTCAGAGAGAAAAAAATACATTTTATACTTTTTTGGACCATCTAACAACTTGGGTTACAAGTCTACATAGTAATCATTTTGGAGGTATTAAGCTAAAGAGAAATGGCAAAATGAGTTAGGATAAGCTAAATAGGCCACTTAGAAAAGTGTTATGAATTGGTAAGACAATAAATTTCCAAATGTTGCAAAATTTTCAAGTTCTAATATGTTTAAACGTTCCCATTATACTTGTCATTTCTAAACTCTAATAAATCCAATTGTCTGGTTAATTTCTTAGTAATCTTAATGAGACTGGGTAGTGACTCTGAACTGCATTAACACAATTCATTAGTTAGTTAAGAGGTAAGAATTCCAATTTTAGGACAATAAACAAGGTGCTATGCAAGAGAACATGGCAAATATTAACTCAGGGTTATTTAGTAAAAGAACTAAAACCAGAAAGTCAAGAAACTGGAGATGGAACATCATGCTTTAAAGCATATGATTCTGGACTTTCAAAAACCTTTGTGCTACTTTTTAGGGTGGGATAGTAAAATGTTTCTTTTTCTGCCCCATTCCAAAGAACCACACAAGAGCAAATTAAAATAGTGATGGAATAAAATGCTTACAGGTTTGTATCTCAGTGCATCTCTGTAGGATCCAAACAAAGCAGCCTGCGCCCTGAGGAAGGCCCTAGCTACTCCATCTCCCGTAGCTGTAGACTGCTTCTTCAGTTTATTTTTCAGGGCCGAGACCTGTGTGACAGAGAGGAACCGTTAAATTCACACCTCAGAAATTGGTACAGCGAGGTACGAGCCCGATCAGCAGGCAGACCGCAGCATCTGCAGGTCAGCCCACGCCTCATCCTCCTTGGATAGCTTATCTTCTCACCGCAGGGAGCACCTGCTGGTGTGTTAATTGAAAGGAAGGCAGGGGCCCACAGAAATGTGCTAATGCAAATTGGGTGGTGCTCTTTTTTTCCCAAGGCCTCTTGACATAAATAAGCTTTAATTATTTTACAGTAAACCGCTTGTGAGCCACTTTTCTGCACATTTTTAGCAATTACAACATGTGTCTACTTGTTTAGAGACGAAGCCGGTTGGGTAGCGTTCATTTCTGCTACTAAGGTTACTTGTTCCAGGTCCTCCAGGATCACTTGCTATTTAATTTTACTTTTGGAAGCCTCATTTGTATATATAATTTTCCAGTCACTTGTTAAATAGTTTTCAACATTACTAGATAAAAAGAGGGGAGAAAGTTAACGTAACTGAGAACCTACCCCGTGTGGGGAATGGTGTGCTCATTAGACACTGTCTCACCTGATACAGCCTTCTACAAAAGGTACTCACGTTACCGTTTATGAATGAAGAAATGAGGGCTAAAACATGTGAATCAACTTGCCCTCAATATTTGGCTACTAAGTGGCAAAACTGAGATTTCAACCCAGTTTTGTCCAGTTTTTTCCACCACCACATGCAGGATTCAAGTTCAATGTTACTGCCTTATGAACCAGTAATCACAATAATAATGTTTTTAAATCAAAGAAAAATATATTATCTAGGAATTCGCATAATTTTAAAAGGTACCTACATCTGTGGTGATTTTTCCTACACTTGCATCTTTAATTTCAGGTTCTGTGTATTTTAGAGGATGCGTATTATTTATGAGCAACCCTCACTTAGATGAATATTTTCTATGAGCAAGCAACCTCCTGATGTGTACTCTTAGTGTTTAAAGGGGAGGTGATGTGATCTATTCCTATGCATCCAATTCATTTGACCAATTTGCTTCACACATAATAAAAACTACACCCCGTACATTAAAAACATACGATTGATGCTCAAATACACTCCTTATCAATGCTCTACATGGGAATATGAAGTCACGTAGAAACTCAGTTTTCTTAAGAAAAAACTGATGGGACAAATTCTGCTTGGAATGCTCCCTTAACAGAGCATGTTCGCATCCTTACTACCAGATAAGAAAACAATGTCATCCCTCCTTTACATATATATGCAAGAAGGAATATTTCTATTTCTTTATACAAGCAGTCTTGACTACTCTTGTGGGTGATGACTGTAATTGAAGTGTCAACCTAATTAACAACTAAACTTTGAATAATGCTAATGAGAAATGAACACAGCATCAGAGGAAGGACCAGCTCTACAGGTGATAAACCTTCACAGTAGTGACATTTTCCAGTGTAAAGTCACAGTTACTGTGATCTGATCAAAGACAGAGACCCCCATTGGGTCCAATTATAACCATAGTTTTGAAAAAATTATTGAGTTACGATGTTCATAATCTATGCAGAAAGGCCTTTGCAGTGCAGGTCTTTCCCCACAGCTGTGATCTCTTCAATTTATATCCAAGCTCCATAGATTCAGATAAAAGTTTAGAGCCTAATTCATTTAGCTCACAAAGTGCATAAACTAGGATTCATTTAAGAAGAAGTTTTTATTATTAAAATCTAACCTCAATAAATGTACATTTTTAGGTAACTCACATATTCAAAAATAAATACAGCTGAAGGATACAAAAACAAACCTCTGACAATGTCCTTTATTTTGAAGTTTGTAATAATGTTATTTTTTTAAGTTTCAGGTGTCTTTAAAAAAAAAAAAACCAATGGTAATGAAAATCAATACATGTACTTCATTATAAAAAGCCTTATGATGGAAAGAATAAGATTCCAGTTTTCCAAAGTATTATAAAAAAGAAAATAATTAGGTTATTTTTAATTTTACTTTAGAAAACAAAAAACATTTTAAGATGTCATGGCTTATATCTCTGCAAAAGAAAATTCCTCAAGATGTATTTTTCTACAAAACCTGAAAGTGACAAAAATTCAGCTCTCCACAAATCAAGAATCCTCAGGACAATCATGACACACACGCTCCCAGAGACTGGAGGCAAGTCAAGCGTCCTTGACTGCTTACTCGCTGCGTAACTTACCCAGGGCATTCATCACCCTGCCACAAGCCCTTCCTAGCCAGACCATAATCACGTAGCCTTCACTTTCAAAATTAATCAGTGACAGTTCCTGAGCTCACTCAAGAGCTCTATAGAAAACAGAAAAGAAGAAAATACCTGTGCTAGAACTGTCCAGAGCAGTAGCCACTAGACACACAAGCACCTGAAATGTGACTAGTCCAAACTGAGATTTGCTCTTCGTATAAAAAAAAAAAATACACTGGATTTTGAAGAGTTAAAAAGAGAAAAATACTTCATTAATAACTTTATTGATTATATGATGAAACAGTATCTTGAATATACTGGGTTAAATAAATTATTAAAATTAATTTCCCCTACTTCTTTTTGGTTTTTAACACAGTTACTAGAAACATTTTAATTGCATATGTGGCTCATGTTATATTTCTATTGGACCATGCTATTCTATCTAATTTCATACAGACATGTGAGACTAAAAAATTGCCTAGCTAGAAATATGGTTAAGTGTTTACTCTGCATATAAAGAGGTCTTCCTTGACCTACTCCAGGTGGGCTTCGACTGCCGATAGGTCTGAGGTGGTTCCTGTTTTTCAAAGACCAGAAGGGCAGCTGAGTTATGCATTTCTGTACACACCAGTGAGTGCTCAAAAACAGTCTGTAGAAATGAAAGGGTTTTTTTTAACAGTCAGCTTAAGATATGAGGATATTACTCTTAATATAAAATGATCGTGTCAACCTTGCTATTTTCCTGTCCTTTAGACCACTGGAGTAAATTATCACCAGTTACCATTACCCTTCGCAGTGCTAATTCGCTTTTAGCAGTTTTTAATCTATAAAAAAGGTGATTATCTTCTGCACTTTAAAAATACTTGGTCTGGGAAATAGCATTTTCTACTTTAATTTCCAAACATCTAAGTTTAGTTATGAAATAAATGTACACCTTTCCATGAGATCCTAAAGTTTATATTCACATATAACTGAATTCAGAAAAGCATTTGGAACCTTGGTCACATGGCTATTATTGTAAAATCCTATCATGTGATCTTGAAAAAGTATCAACTGTTTTCTCTTTTTATTCTTAAGTAAGCTTCAATCTCCAGTTGCTAAAGATGACTTCAGAACTGATATTTTATTTTATTATGACTTTTTTAGTCTGTATATAAATTATTTTTAAAGTCTAATTAGGTATCATACTAGACCCTCCCCCCCAAAAAAAAGTCAAACAGTGAAAAAAACTTCAGAATAAACATCATTTCACTGCTCTTATCAAATGTTCTAATTCCTTTCATACAATGAGAATCCAGGCTTCTAAGCAGCCGTCCATGGGAAAAATTATAACCTGGGTTTGAGCACAGTGGGAGTTCACTGCAACATGAATAATATTACCACCAATTCTCCACTTTTACCCTCTTAGCACTAAGTGACTATGAATAAAAGGAGGGAATTACATGAGTAAACACAGCAAACAGGTATAAACTAAAAGAGTGCAAGCCCCGTGCACACAGTTGAGTGATGAAGCAGTTATGCCACCCGGGGGTTGGAAGGGAGCTGACATACAGGAGTTGAGTTCTTCAGAGAAGTGACAGGTTTTTCTCTTGTGTCTTCTCAGGTAAAAATAAATCAACCACTATAACCCATAAATTGTAATTTTATTTTTTAGGATCACAAAGAGAAACATCAGGGTAAAGAACAGAAGGTAAAAACAGATGTTCAGGAATAATATTTGGAGAACCTACAGGACCTGAAACATCCCTGTCATGTCTTTAAGAAACCTTTTCCCTAACTAAACTGTCCTCTAGAAACTACATACATTCAGAAAAGCTAATGCTTCAAATAATTATTTTCTTTAGAAAAAAGTTACAAAGTTAAAATCTTTTATTCTTTCATAAAACATGTTATGGTCACTGTATGAATCAGATATTAAATCCTTACGCTTCTTTAATCCTTCTAATGTTCAGTTTTTTAAACAATAAAATTAACCCTTCCTTCTTAATAAAATTTTCTAACATACTTCTATTTAAGGATTAAAACAGTAACCTTTAACATTTATTAAATGAAAAACATATGATACACTCACAGAGGGTACCATGACATTGTTTCTTTGAATGCTTAAATTACCTATCAAAACCTACAATATGGTGTCATCTACAACTATTTTCCCTTCAGAGGCATCTTAAAATGAAGACAACCAAAACCCCTCTTACTCCACTTCAAGCCCAATGTCAATGTCACGTCTGTGCATCCAGGTGCTCCAAAAGGAGCCTTGCAGGTCCTTTCAACACTGCACCCTTTCTCATTTTCCGTAAGCAGTAATCACCGAGCCCCAGCCATTCAACCTCTGATAGAGTTCAAATCTGTCCGCTTTTCTCCAAATCCCTGCCACTATCAAGTCCAAGCAACTACTATCTCTCACCTAGACCACTGCAAATGTCTCTCAACTGCTCTTCCTGCTTCATTTCTGCTTCGTTATGCCCGGTGAACTTCAGGGCCTAGAACTCAAGATGGTCACACTATTAGTCAAAGTGGACCATACTATTACTCCTCTGCTACAAATCTCCAGTGAATTCCCAATAAAGTCCGGAGGTCCCGAACAAGAAGTACAGACTTCCCACGCTCTCACTCCTACCTGTCTCTACCACCTCATTTTGCATAACCCTCTCTTTTCTTCCTCTAACTGAAGCTATACAGGACTTCTTTCCGTTTCCTGAATTTGCCAAGAGCAGAAACTTTGTATACGCTATTTCTCCTCCTCTCACTCTGCGTGGCTTACTCGTACTCATCCTTCAGGCCAGTTCTGCACACAGATGTTTTGACATGTTGAGCTGAACCACAAAAGGCAGATCTGAGTTTGTAGACGGGTAAGAGTGGCATCTCAGCTTGGCTACGACTATTTTCATTTTGGCTTGCTTACGGCAGAGACAGCTGTCAGCCTCCCAACATTCACTCTCCCTCTCTTTGGTAATAGAAATCCTAAGTTTTGACCGGTGCTTGGTTAACCCAACTGGGTTAACCCAGCTATTCCCCAGCATCGTCGTGACCTGGTGTTGGGTTCAGCTAACGGAACATGAGCTCCAGGACCACAGCTTGTATGTCTTCCTGTCCCCTCTGCTCCCAGCACAATACAGGCATACAGTAGGTGCTCAATCAATATTTGTTGAATGAATGAACAAATTAACAACCTGTCAAGGCATGCTCCTACATTAACACCTCTAGTTAACTGGATCAGGTATCTGTGACGGTGCCCAGGAACAGAATTCACTGGGAAGTCCACCAAGTCATCATGGTATCAGCAAGATTTGGGAGCCACCATTGTGACAGTGCACACAAAAAGTCACTCGAATATGGAAAAGTCAAGAATTTAAAAAACAAGAAACATTTTTAAATTATTTTAAAGCCAAAAAATATATAAATACACACACATATACACACACACATACACACACACATTGGCAGTAAGAAGAGAGAAAAGCACATGAAGATGACACAAGAGGAAAAAAGACATTAGGGGAAAGGCTAACTAATTTAGATGGAAATGAAAAGCCATGAGAAAGCCAAGGAAATTCATGAGCACTGAAAATCACTAAAAGTAGCAAACTATCAATCAACTTTAAAATGGCAAACGTACAGAGACATGAAGGGAGGAATCTTGCAGGGCTGGGTCCTGCAGAGTGAGGCACAGATTCTCTCATGCAGCCGAGAGAAAACAACGAACATCTTTTAAATGTTTGGAGCCTAGTTAATTAAGATTTTGAGTTTTCTATTTTTGTTATGCTTTGGATTTAAAGTTTATATTAAAAAATACACACCAAGAAAATAATAGGAAAAAATAGCAGGGTCTGATCATAGTTTACTTACAAACAAAAAACCTTTTTTATAGACAATCTCATTTCTGAAAATAGCTACTTAGAAGAAGGGTGAATCTCTGTGACACCCAAAGTCAGGTGCAGGAGCACGGTGCCTGCCATCACAACCTGCTCTCCTTCTCCAGGGACAGGAAATACTCAGTTGCACGCAGAGCCACAAAAGTAGATATTAAACCTGCTTCCAGCTTTCTCCCTTCCATTATGGTAGAAAGTCACATGAAAATACCCTTATAAAGAAAATACCCTTATAAGCATTACGCTCGGGGCAAACTGAAAGCAACGTTTGTCTCTGGAGGCTACTCTATTAAATTAGAAAAGTCCTCTCAGTTACTCTAGAACCCGAGTGAAACTGTTACCTTTCTCATCTGGACACTCCACAGGTTTGTCGGGACTTTGTCCACTGCTGAATGTGATAAGGATTACAGCAGGCTCTGGCAAACCTAGAACTAATATAATATTCTCTGGGGCCTTTTTTTTTTCTTTATAATACATACTATGACAATTTAACATATTAAATCTTTATGTTAGAGTAAAGGAAATATCCAATGAATTAAACATATTTATCAACTTATTTGCATGGTTGTAACAATTATATTTGTTTATATACTTTAATTTTTTAAGCTGATTTTTTTAATTCTCTGAAAAAGCCAACTCTTTTCCAAACTTATTCCCAAATTAATTAACTCACTTGAATACAGATATCTAAAAACTTTAAAGGTAGAGTTGGGGTTTTTTCCTCTAGGTCTCTAGGCTTGTAATGATTTTTAGTTAATCGGAGCAATGTGTGTCTTTCATTTTCACATCACAGTAAACCATTAACCTACTCCTTGGTGTGACACTTGAAAGCCTCAGTATAAAATGCACAGTATTTTAGATGACTCTATAATAAGGCCTCTCCAATGTTTTAATAATTAAATATGCTTTATACTAAATGTCGCTGTCCTATAACATACTGTGGCCTACCATGAATGGTACAATTATCTTCAGCGTACATACTGTATTTTCTACATAAGCTCATAACAGAAAATAGAAAATTGTTTTCCGGTAGTATTACAGAGAACATGAATATGAGTTTTTAAAACCGTGCTGACAATCCTAATTTAATTCAAATAGGTCACAATGACGTTTCTTTGACAAGACTAGAACGGAGAGCAAGCTTCCACATCAAGCTTTAAGAGTCACTCATCACACTGTGCATCACGTTTATACAGAGAGACCACGCTCTGGAGTTTGGGGCGTAAGTCTGAGCATCGATTGACGTGAACTAAAGCTCTAGACATACTGTTAACAGTGTACCTTCTGTGCCTTTATCCTCTTATCTAACATAGAGGTATAAGTACGCTGACCTGTCTCAGAGTATGTTATCTTTTACAATCTAATAAGTTAAAATTATTTAAACAGTTAAGAAATACAGGTCAAAATTTGCTTTCCTAGTAATGAATATTCTAATGCATGTAACTTTTTCAGTTGTCAATTCTAACCTTTCTTCTATAAGAGTTAGTTTATAATTGTTTTAACTTAATATTCACATAAAGACAGATTTCCTATATCTCATTATAATGCTAATTAGTTGAATTTTCCCACAAGTGGGACATCCTATTTATTTTTGAAATAGTAACAATTCTCCAAATTAGTTTTTAAAATGTTAATAATAATTTAAATGAGCACTGATACCTTAGAAATACAGCATTTTAAATTATGTAATTGAAACTAAATTTGTGTATATATTTGCAATGGAGGGTGTCTCAATAGTGCATTTTCTTAAATTAAAATGACCTCATTTGAGATTTCAAATGTTATATTTAATCCAACTGGCTCTTTTGCCCCCACTTAAAAACATACCACAATAAAACTAACTGCAACTGATATTGTTACATAGCCCTAAAATTTACTTCTTTATTTCAAAACACTCAAACTACATGTTTGAAGGCTCCTATATTTGGCATAGCCACTAAAAAAAATAAAAATCACAATGGATTCGTAGACAAAAACTACAAAAGTATATTTTAGTGGACCGACTGCTTTTAAAAGTTATTCCGTGTAATAATCAATGTCGTTAAAATCACTCCCAATAAAATTTGTGTTTTTCCTTTTAATGACCCAAATCTATAGTGAAATGATGAAATCGAAAAACAACTGTTCTTGTCAGAAGACAGGAAGAGAGTTTTTTTCCCCTCTCTTAAGGAAAACAAAGGATTCCTGAAAGCTTTGGCCTGATTTATTTTTCCAATTTTAAATACCTTAAGAGTAGCGGAACTGCTACTGGCATGGTAGTATTTCTAACAGTCAATAAATCTAAAATATTATGTGTGAATATTGGAATGAAGCCATTAAGAAGATTACAGCATGCAACACAGCAGAGGGTCCACAGGAAAAAAGAACTAGTAATTCAGGACAACTGTGACCACTGACCTTTGAACAGCCAAGACCACTGGTCAAACTGACACGATAATAAAGTGCACATGCACAGAAAGTCATCTAGCCTGTAAGGATAATTTAAATGTTTTGGTGAATGATTTTAAAAGGCCCCCATTTAAATATCATTAATTTATTAACTTATCAAACAATACCAACAGTAATATTTTTCAGGTTCAAGTATATTCTAATAATTCAAGTCACAAAAATATTCAGTACGATCATTAGTGATTTTAACATGTCTCATTTAAAACATTTATAATTATAGCAAGTATGATGTGATACTTTATCATATTTCCTACTATAAGAGATGGCTTTGGAAAACTGATGAAAAAGCTAAATTTATTAGAGATTGATTAAACAATCACCTGAAATATTTTTAGAAAATGACTATAACGTTAAAACATCTCATACTTTCAGTAAACAGTCCTAGCTCCACCTCAGAACTATTTCAGTGTATTCATTCTTCAAATGTGTCTAAGTCTGCTGTCCTTAATTTCAAGCATATATATAGTTATATCTACATCACCTTGCAAAGTGCCTTTTTATGAATATTTTTTACTCTTACAGTTATGTTTAGTTAGCTGTGGCTTATAAATAAACAATGAGATGGTCCCTCCTGTCATTTTATATATTTAGGCTTTTACATTCCGTGAATATTGTTTAACTTCTTCACATATTTAAATAAATGTTTTAATATCAAACTAATTCTACTAGGAAAGCGTAGTTCCCAATTTAAAAAGAATCGCCCATCAAAAAATTACTATTAAAGATTGTTTTTCTCAAAGAAATATTCAGCTATCACTGGAGCTGACTATAAAAATTTTAATAGAACACAAAAGAGCTGATTTTCTTTTTTCTTTCTCTTTCTTATTCTTCCTCATTTAAAAAAAAAATAAACAATCCTTTCTTCTCAGGGAATTAATAGTAGGAACTGCATGCACATGAGGAAAACGTTCTTAAAAGTTAGGACATTATTTTCGTAATTATGCCCCTACCCAGTGAAGAATACTTTGATGGATTTCTAAAATGAACAACTCTGATCCTTTCTAGCAGCTTCTGCAAAATTTTTATAATGAGGCAATCTAGTTATAATGAGGTAAAAAGATAATATAATTCTTCACTGGCCTAGGTTGGGATTTGTTCATACAATAGCATAAATTTTACTACAGTAAGATAAAGTAGTTCAATTTAATTTGCTTCAAGGTCAGCAAGTATTTTAGGTTATTTATGGGCATAAATAATCTGATTTTGACTTTAAAGTCACAGTTTTCCTATCACTAGCCATAAAAGCAATCAAGGCTAGTACTGCTGTATTTTTTGAGTCTGAGATTATTTTAATTCTTTTTGTTTCAAATTCCCTAATAATGATTTCAGAGTACATGCAATATTATAGAAAAAAAAATATTTTGAAGATTTTTTATTCCCAAATTTTAATATATCTGAATAAACAATGGACTTTTTAATAGGGGAGTTATTTTAACTTAGGACTATGTTATAAAGATATTTAAAAATAACCATTAGAATATATACAGAAACAGTACAATCTGCATTTTTACCCTGTTGTAAGGAATACGAAGGCCAGAAAATGCACTTTGGAGACTATTTAACACAAAATACAGAATATATCCTATTATAAGCTGCAGACACACACATGCACACACATATAAACCTCTGCAAGATCAAAGACCAGAAGAGAGTTGGCACTTAATTTATCAGCCTTTACAGACAAAAGACAGTTTTCGTCATTTCAAAAGGATCAGATGTCTTTTATGACAAACTGGGTTTGCAGTTTAATTTACAAATAGAATTCTAAGTAAGCAGTCTTTGCTCTGCCAGAGCAAATGACAAACAGTGTAGGTTTTCATTCTAGAGGCCCTCAGCAGGATAGAAAAGATTAAAATAAAACTGAAATAATTTAGAGAAAACAAATAAATGTTTCAGAAAGTTGAGGGAGATCAAAGCCAGAATTTTCTGACCCCAACTGTACAAGCATTTCTTATATATTGACCAGTGCCATCAGATCATTAATTAAAAGGAAAAGCGCTGGCAGGTGGCAGGGAAGCAAAAGCCGATAATTGGCCCCCTTCTTCTTCTTGCCTTCAAAAACTCTCTCATTCTTTTGCAAGACATGCCACTAGGCAGACAGAAATGCCTACTTTGTAATATAATGATTACGATGAGATGAAGAGACTTACGTTTAAAGAAACTCTGCCTAATGAATGCATCTAGCTTTTTAATTACGATCCTACTTTTACAATAAGGAATGTGATGTTCCATCCAGCATCTCCTCAGCTGCCAAAAGGTAAAGATATTAAATATCCTCTCACGCCACATGCACATATGTGACCCTTTTATTCCAGACAGAAAAAGTGGGAAAGTAACTCTTGGTGATTCAAGGGTCCGGGAGAAAACATATATATGTATGTTCACCACAAAATATCCTCCAGACTTACCACGTCACTCGGTAGGCTGCTCAAGTCATTAAATGGTGATTCTAAAGTGTTTGTGTCAACATTTAACATAACCACATCCTCCAATGATTTATTTTTCACTCTCTGTTTAAAAAACACAATTATAAACAAACATCTTAGTATATTTTCCTTCCAAAACTGTAATGAGCTTAGATATGTAGAGAAAATTATCTTAACGCATTACCCTTAGGAAAAGAAAAAAGGATAATTCTACATTATAAAAGAATGTTAACAGTTCTGCCTTATGAGAACATCTGTCTACAACCATTCGAAAACATAGAGTACAAATGCTTAAAATAGCATGTTTACTCATCTAAACATATTAGTTTGGAGATACTGAACGTAATTTAACTACCAAAGACATATTACAACAAAAACAAAAAAGCATGGCTATATTAAACTATAAAAATTCATATCCTTTAAATTTTACCAACTGAATTTCAATCCTATAATACAGGAACTTGTGGCCAGTTCTATAACTATTTTTAGCACAAATCATACTGCGGGGTTAACACAAAACAATAAATATGACTACTAAGTAGTAAACTAAGTTTTAAATTAATAAATATTTTCTCTATATCTCCGTATCCATTTGGTATAAGTTGATGATGACAAGTGAAAGCTGACTAAGAAAAAATGACAGAGAGCAGTAATATGGAATTTATTGTTAGTTACTATTGATCCCAGGAATTTAATATAAAGGATAAAATTTAATAGCCTATCAGATTAACTATCTGACTTGTCATATTTGTTTGAAAGCTTAGTCAAATGGTCAAATTATCTCAACATATGCACAATTGAAAAATCAGAATTTATTAAATTTTCACCCTTAAAGAAAGAAAATATTTATAGTTTTTTTCCCATTTAAACTAACATGTCTACTTAAACAAATCATATAATTCTATTAGTCTTATCTAAATGACAGCAAATAATATTATTTCCTAATGAAAATAAGTAAGGTGTGCATTAATGAAATATATCCATCAACCCAGGATTCCATAGCTGCAGAGTTCCATAGCGATCGGTCAATTAATTTCAGTACAGTAGTTTTAAAAGCGACATTCTAGAATAATAGCCATTTTTCAGATTATTTAAATACCTTAAATATTAAATTGGCCAAGCCAATTTCTTAAGTTAGCCAAGACTGGATTTCTGTGATTCATTTAGAATTTCAAATCTCTGCGTATCAGGTAGAACGTTACATTTGCTAGGAAAACGGTAGTCTAGAGTAAGGAATTTTTATGTGTTAAGAAAGCCGTAATGTCCATGTAGAATATGGATTCTCAAGGGACATATGGTTCTAAAACTCTATCTTGTAAAAGACATAATTATTCTAAAGTAAGACTCATAAGATGGCCATTTCCAAGAAATTAACAGAGAATCACTTATAACAGTGATACTATTGACAAAACATATGGATAAACTCACTCCCTTTCCATGTGCATACATATATGTAGAAGAGGCTTACATATGTAAACACGTGGTTATCTACAAATCCACTATAGCATAATTACAAAAATAACCTATTTTATGAGCAAAAATATATTTTTATTAATGACATTTGCATGGAAAAAGTATATCTTAATTTTTATTTCCATCTTCAATTTTAAGTTGCCCTTTTAACAGAAAATGTAAAAATAATCCAGAAACCTGATGTATTTTTCAGGGAGGAAACGAAACGAGTTTATCTAAATAGCCCAGGATAATGGTTATGTGACCGCAAAATGTTTGTAATGACACTAACACTAAACTCTGAATAAAGGAAATTAGCATTAGTATGAAATGTATACTTTTTTCAAAGTTTCTCTTAGTTTTCAAAAAGTCTGATAATAGCTGAATATTAAAATTTGTTAACGGGAACACTCAGTAAGAAAGGAAAATGTATTCACTTCAATAAATCAACACACTGAGACTCCCTAAAACGAGAACAATTCTACTTAAGCAAAAAAGGGGAAAGAACAGTATATGATTTAAATCTTTTTTTAAAAAGATTCATATTAATGTATTTTCTCTATTATTTCCCTCCAAATCAGGCTCTAGCCGTTTTTCCCTGAACAGGAGTGGAAGGTCACATGGCGTATGAAATGGTAGCACTTTCTCTGCCCATGTGTTTATGTCACATACAATTCATAAACTTGTTTGGATGGGGAAAGAGTAAGAAAGTGTGCAAAAACAATGGACTTTTTTCTTCAAAAATAAGAAAACAATATTAGGACATAGACTGAAAGTCTTACTGAGAACAATAGCAGATGCTGAACTGGCAAGTCTCCCGGCATCCTCCACACACCATGCTCCTGCCAGGTGACGGCAGTGCACCTGCATGTCCTGCACATGGAGTGAGGGAGGGACACGGTAGCAGCAGCCACAAGACACTGACACTGGGGCAACACTTCATCTAGAATCCTTTGTGTATTAGAATAAATAATAGAACCCTCACATTTGTAGCCTGTTCTGGTTTATTCCCAATCATTTGCAGGCCTTAAGTCTGCTTTGACGTCACCCCTAAATGCCCTTATCCTTCATTTTAGAAGCAAATTTACATTTCAAAAAGAGATTTCAAGCCATCTTTTACTTATGATCACATAAAAATAATTTTTAAAAAAGATTTAGAAAGACACTAATTTCAGGTCTTTGAATAATTATGTTTAAAAGTCTTTGCAAAACTGTTAAAAAGTGCTGAAAGTGTCTTGACTGAGAGAGAATATTTTGATTCTTCCTCCACAAAAAATTAGTTGTATTTGCAGCCAAACAAAATGTGAAAAATTATTCAGTTCTATCTCATATATAAAATATGTAAATATATATTTATATTTTAATTATAATACCATTTATATAAAATAAAAAAGCACAAAAGATCAGAATTTTAGTGAAAAAAATCTGTCTAATAATGTCATAATAAAAATGGAATTGCTGGCTATGTATCACCTGGTAAAAGATTAAGAAGAAAGTTACTAAATGGTACCCAACTGGTTTAAAGTCATTCCTGAAGTTCCTAGTATAGTTTCTCATTAACTATTAAACCAAATAAACCAAATAAAACTGACTATTTAGATAGTTTGATAAATCCAGAGTATAAAAGGTGCAGAGACTTCAGCCGATCCAATCACGGCTTTACACAGTTTCATTTAATGATAAGAGCCAATTTAACGTTAGAAAGGACTGCTTCTCCGAGACAATACTCTATGGAGTAAAAAGTCCTTCAGTTTGCTCCTTTAAAAAGGGACTTATTTTCTTTACAGGTATCCAATAAACATGTGATAAACTGTATTAAATATTTAAAGCATGTACTCCTTTCTACAGTATTTTGGAAAAGCTGAATCATTTGTTTTAAAAGTTGCTATAGAATCGTTATGTGAAAATAATATCATTAACAGGTACAATCAACCACTTTAAATATTTTTCATCTGTATAAATAAATGTATTATAAAAATGTATTATACGTATTATATACATATTATAAAAATACGTATTCTATTAGGTACATTAAATAAGAAGAAATACGGGCACTAACATCAAAATCAAAGTTGATGACTTTTTTTGAAACCATACCAACCAACCACGGTTAGATTTTGCAAAAACTCAAACTACTGATGAATAAAATGCCAGTCATATATTCCACACTCTAATAGCAGATTAAACACCTATTTATTCATGGTTTATCTTATACAATTTGTCCTTTCACTGCAAGTACCTTGGTCTGTAAGAACAAGTTTTCTAAAAATTAACAAAATATAAAGTCATAATGTTATCCAACCCAGACTTCAAAATTAAAAAGAAATTAAAACCACTAAAAATTCATTAAAATGTAGTCTTTATTAATGGTTAAAGCACAACTCTGTCCACAAAGGATGCTCAGGAGTTTTAAAATAATCACCAGGCTCTTCACTGATCAGCAGAGTGAGGGATAACAAGTGACAAAAGTCATTTTGGAATGACAGTTAAAACACACACACACCAAAAAACACACTACATTTTAAGTCCCAACAGGACTTGAAAATTAAAGTTTTTAAAAAGCTATATTCTAATTTAAAAGTTATGATTAGTGTATTAAAACACTAATCTTTTGAAAAAGCACTGATACACTGGATTGCAGTGAAGTTTGCAAAATAAAAACACTCTCTGTTTATGACATAATTACATAAATTCTTACTTTCATAATAAAGAAATATTTCTTCTGAAAGAGAAATAGATATAAAAGATCTCAAGTTCCATAAAGAAAGTAGTTCATCAAAGACTAAGGTTTTTAGTATTTAAAACTTATCATATGACTTCAACCAAACAGAATCCACTATCAATGGGTCTCCTACCACTGAAGATGGTCACTGTGCACGCTAATTAAAATAAAATTATTTCAGTACTGCCTTTGTGAAAATGACCATGTAAGTATACTCCAAATATGCACCTAGTCATTTCTTTGTCCTATTCAACTGATACTCTTTCAAAACACAACTGTTTTCACTATTATTTTTATGAATTAATGTATCACTATCTCACGTCAGAAAGATACTCACCTCTATGAGGCTGGAGTGTATTCCAATCAGGTATGGCATCGGGGCACTAAATTAAAAAATATATATGTATATATTCATATAGTTCATTAAAACTGAAACAAGAATATAAGTAATTCAGAATGCTTAAAAAAATAAATTTATTAAGTGCGTAGTTCTAACATAGCACTCAGATATTTAAAATTATTCAACATGCAAAATTCAAATTTAATCTTAGAGGCCATTAATATAGTCAAATTAAAGTTGATTTATATAAAATCACAAAACCACTTATAATTAACAATTAATGTTTAAAAAAGCTTTTTTTAATTTAAGAAGAATATTAGGGTCTAGGCCATAGTTTGAGATGAATCTTTTCTGTACTTCCTATCAAATATATCCTAAATCATCAGATTTATTCACATTTCTTTGTACAGCTTTTTTATTCAATTAGATTCCTATATGATTTTCTTAATATATATTCACTGTTTCACACCTACGTAATGTCACGAAAATTTTGGAGTCAGTCGGTCACAATGTATTTAGGAGACCTGCTGCATGCCAGGTTTGGGTTTGGGCACGGTTTGGGAACTAGAGGTGCAAAGATAAATACTTTCTTTCCCCACTGCTACCATTCTATTTCTGCGCTATTGTTCCACTCGTAACCTATTATTTCAACTCTATACATTCTTATTTATCTCACTTTTAATTGTAATAATATAATTTTAATAAATTTAAAAATATTCAAATAAGTTTATGAATGCTATTAATTAGTTCAACACAATATGTGGAGCATACCCATGTGCCAGCACCTGGCACAGGGGTTAGGGTACAAGAATAAACAACATAGCAGAATATATTCCCTTCTGGAGCTTATACTCTAGCAGAAGATACAGACATTAAATAGTTTTTTGTAATATATAAAATCAGACTTACTAGTAATTTCAAAAATATTTCTCATGAAATATAGGGAGAAAATTATTCAACCTGACATTTCAAAATTAAAATATTATTTAACAAGAAAACATGAAAATGAACAATGTCTACAAATGGGATAGAAGATACGTGAATAAATAGCTATTTAAAAATAAAACATTTTTGGCATTTCTTTTATATACATCTTTGTGTTATATTTACTGCAAACCTTTTCTGTTAATGAAAACAGATAATCTTCTTTTTCAAAGGATTTGCATAATTTTCCAAACATCCCTGGCATCATTAGAACAGAGTTGTCCAAACCCCTGCATATCCACTTTGCTACTGGGAACCAGTAACAGATAAAACAGGCACCTTGGTAGATCCACTGTTTTCGAAGTAACCTTAAACAGTTCCTAATTTATGATGGCTAGCCACTAACTTCGATATCCAGAATTCACAAAAAAGAACAAGAACAGTTCAAGTTCTTTGTCCAATCCTTATTACCCTGTTTCTTATATCATATTGCACTAGATTCTAATTTCTAGTTGTCTTTGTCTTCTGTAGCTTTGTTCCTTCCTACATTTTTATGCAATAGACCATCTGGAATTGATCTGATATTCTGGATATTTTATTTGACTGAAAGTTGAGAACTATTTATAGGCCTTGATATCCTTAAGACCTAACAGATTTTCTACCTTCAAAAGGAAACAGGAGGAATAAATGTGGACTGTTCCACTTTTGCTTAAATAAAAGGAGGCTAGTTGCTTCCCCAGTTCAAGTTCTCATCTCTGGAATTCCTTCTGCGACCCCACAGAAGGTAGAAAATATGTGCCAGTAACTACTCTGGGCTCCCCTGACCGGATTCAGGCAACTTTCACAAAACAGGGTAGGCAACTCCCAAGACCTTAAATATGTCAAGCCTTCTCCATACCCAAAATAGAATAAATTTATTAAAGTTACTGTGCAATTTTCCAGTTCACCCCAGGGTAGGTTATCCAACCGACAAGATTCACACAGGAAGTCCATGGTATCTCAAATCTCAAAGCACGTTTTAATATAATGAGTGTTAATCAAAATACTTAAGACTCCTAAAAATTATGATTATTACACCCATTTTGCATATGTTGAAGGGACACTAAAAGGATCAGATTTCAGAACATCAGAACCGAAAGTAATAACTCCAACTGAAGCCCTATGAAATACATCTAAGATAACACTTTTTAAACTTCATGAAAGCTAGTTATTTCTTGAAACATAATAAATTTACAGAAATTGTTAAACTAGAATAAAAGTCCAATAAAGAATTCCTATGCAGAACTTAATAATAAAGTCACCTGAAATGTTTTCGATGTTCATTCTCATGATAAATGGATTGTACACATCCTAATATTAAGTCAGCCAAATCTCATGAAAAGTAATTTTGCTACCCTAGCTGAAATCTCCTAATTAGAGCGTTAGTAAGTCAGGAAGAGATCCCTGGCAACACAGATGTTTTATCATCTATGTGCAAAACTATCCTAGGTCTTTCTGTCAATGGAATTATTTTGTAAAGAAAGGATACAGAAGGCTCTATTGTGACTGCTTTTTTTTTTTGGTAGCAGTTCATCTTCACTGAAAAATAATTACTACGTAATAGCTTTTTTTCTTTTTAGGTTTTCTCATGGAGGCCACCCATGGGGTAGACTGTAACAGCAGTCTATTAACTTAGAGTAGTCTAAACAACTTAATTTCCCATTTATTTTTTTAAAAAACTACTCGCTTAGAAGCAAAATCTGCTCCTTTCATAAAAAGAAGAATCAGATAGCCTAAATTAAAAGATGACAACCATTCTCAAACAAACAATTATTCTTTTACTAGTACTGGAATGATATTTACCACAGAGGTGCTGAAGGACTCAGAAGGTTGAGTGTCTGGCAACATCACTTTAGACTTGCTATATTAAAGTACTCTCTCTTTTTGTTTTGTTTTCAGTATCAATATCTAACATGAGATTTGTCCTCTTATTAAAATTTTAGGTCTACAAAAGAGTACTGGTTAAGGCACAATGTTATACAGATTTCTAAAACTTAATCACCTTGAATAACTGAAACTTTATACCTGTTAAATAGAAACTCCCCATTCATATGCGCAGACTACAGGAAAAACACAGATGGTGTCACTTCCACCCAGCAGCCTTCCCTGCCCAACCAGACAGGTGGGCACTTCCTCTTAGGTGTTCCACTCAGCATTCTTTTATATGTCTCAGACATTAACCCTACAGCATCACAGATCCCCTGTGCTCTGTGTGTGTGTGTACACGTGCACGAACGCAGGAACTGCTTCCCATCTGGGCATCCAAGCGGGCAGAAACTAAGTCTTATTCATTATATTACATACGCGTGGCTTGGCAAATACATGTTTACTAAGTGTCTGGTGTACAAATGGATGAATAAATGAATGAATGAGCCAACAACTTAGCAAGCCTTCATCAGCCGACCAAGATGCGCTATTCATCCACGGTCACAAGATGGCATCATGGCTCTCCAAGTCTATGCCACACCAGAGACACACTTCCGGGTGCCAGGACTGCCTCAGGACTGGAAAAGTCCAATCACCTTGAAGAGTTGGCAACATATACATCTACCCCTATCACATCTGCCTGGTGCTACTTTTGGAGTGGAATACAAAATTTTCTTTACTCAAACACTATAAGATTGAAGGGATAATCTCCAATATTTTTCCTCCCTTTTGCATACAGATCAGTTTGATTCTAGGATCATTTGCAAAGATGCAAAGGGAAGAAAACCACTTTCCCTTGAAAACAGGTTAGTCCATGGAATTTTCTGACAATGAAAGGGAGTTGGAGTCTTAGCTGTTTTGAAAAAAACTGTATATTATACTGTCCACTCCATATGTTAGAAGCTGAGCCTATCACCGTGACCTTAAGGTTCAGGAATTCTCAGATAACTCCTCGTCTGACTATCACTGCTCTACTCTCTGGACCAGGGAAGTGCCTGACATGGAGGCTGTTAGAATTTGTCCTAAAGGGGCTGTTTCAGAGGTTAGAAACTAGTAAGACTGAAATATAAAACAAGCTCCCTTCATTACAGTGGAAGCAGGTGAAAAAGAGGGACTTGATAGCAGAGTTAGAAAGTATCAGGAAGACATCTCTGGAAACAGTTACCAACAGTTTCTAAACAACAATATTTTATAGTCTTAAATGTGTAATCGTTACTGAGAATTGAACTTAAAAAGATGTTACCTCCTCAGATTTCAGAACATTTTTGTACAAAAATTAAAATGGAACATTACACATGATAAAACGTAATTTCAAACCTCACAATTAGAAGTGTTAGTTCTTGAACCACTACTTTAACATAGAGTTTTTAAAATTATATATCAATATTTTCAAATACTTTTGTCAAAATTATTTAAAATAAGTTTTAATTACTGAATACTGCATGGAAAGATCTACTACACACATCGACGTGAAAGAATTGAGGTTCCTGGCTTCAAGGATGCTAATCTATTCTAGGTATGCTGGTCAGAGAAGAACACTCTAAAGTGAACACCAGGAGAGCTATTTCTAGATCCAGCTTTACTCTCAGACTTGTGTGTGTGGTGCTTCACAGTGTAATTAACCCACACACCTACAGTCTCCTGCCAAACTGCTTCTCCCTCCCAGCACCCAAAGGGCAGAATGGCAGTGGGACGTCACTGGAAACCTACTTCACAGCCTTATCAATACTGGTAACACTACCATGTTGTGGAAACACACAACACACTGGCAAAATTCACATGTGGCCAAATATACATACTGTCATTAAAATCATTTGTTCTGAAGAGGGCTAGTCATGAAAACTTAATAGAAAATTTCAACGTGTGAATTCTCCCCTAAGCTCCAGGGGAAGGGGACAGGGGAGTTCCAGAGGCCCAGCTGAATTCAGACTGGGTGAGGTCACTGGCAGTTGCTTCTAGTGCCAAGAAGCCTTTCAGAATTACTCCCAGCACTTGTCAACACTGCTTTCATAGTGACTCAAGGCTGAGGCTTTGACTTAAACCAGCAACTCAGGGAACCCCTGCATTAGAGACAAGCCCTCCGCTGGCATCTGGTACTTGGCGTGCTATAGAGGGAAGATGCGTACGGGAAAGTGTGTCCTGAGGTGGAGCTAACGAACGTGAGCTCCAACACAGACAACCTGGTTTCTGGAAGACTCTGCAGACAAATTCTGACACCTGGAATATGGTGCTTTAACTGACACTACGACTTCTGTAAAATGTTCCTAACCACAGCTGAGACTGGATCAGCTTCTATTTATGCCTTTAATTATCTAAGTGACTACAGAAGAAACTCACAAAATCTAAAGAACTTTATGTTTGCCAAGTATAAATTTTTGCTACCTTTGGAAAAAGAACTACTCTGCCCTTTATAAAACCACCTTTTAATACTTGTTACTAATCTCCAGGTCAAGTTTCAGAGACCTCGTTCACATATATACACATATGTACTCCAAGCTCCCTTACTCTACAAAGGAATCGATGTCTTCTAACCCTAAAACCTGGACTACCAGGAATCCGGCAGAGCCAGCTTACCAGCAGTAGTCCAGCAGGTGAGGAGGCAGCACTGGGATGTAGATGTGCTGCCAGTACATCGGGTAGAGCAGGGAGACCGATCCGTGGAGACAGGCAGTTAACTACAATTTGTGAAAGGAAAACAACAGTAAGTAGCCGCCGACCCTCCAGACAGAGAGACGTGCTCAAGTTATCAAAGGCTGACGATACTCATAAAACAATTTATTTAACGACCTGAATCACATTATCTTCACCAATTCTGCCTGTAAAAAGTCTCATGTTTCAGAAGCCCCTCTGAAAAATACATAAGCAGCAAAGTAGCTTTTTGGGCATCTTATGTAGACGGTTATCACTTCCTGAAAATACAGCATTTGGGGTCAAAACTCAGAACATGTAAAACTGAAAAATCAGGCAAGCCTCTCAGAAGGAAGCTAGGAAACTGCAGCGTGTGCGGCCCAGGTTGCGCTCACTCAGATTCATGCGCCCGACGCAGCACAGGGAGGAGGAGAGGCTGAAAGCTCCTGGGGGATATCATTAGGGCAAATTGCCAGAGAATGAAACATGAGCCAGTCAGGAGAATCTGGAAGCTGCAGTGTCGCCAGGGGACCCAACGCTCGACAGTTGGAGCATCAGCGCCGTGTGAACCGCGGGTGACGGTATCAGGAGACTCTGCTCGCTGACACGGAGAATGTCACTATTGACCAGCGAGCTGCCCAAGCTTGACAGCTGTACCACAGGAAGCCACGGATATCATAATTTCATATTTAAGCTGTTCATTTCAGATTAACATCGTGTTTCCTAGCTTTATATCACAACAGCTGCAAATACACTGATGCTATTTTAAAGGTAGTTGCCATTTTAATTGTATTGTTTTGGCAAGCAGTTAATTAAATATTTTTTTAATGCTTGACAAAGGGATATCGCTTTTTTCCCCTCCCTCCTACTGACCCTCATCAGAATTCTTTCTCTGTGACTTTGTTTACATTTTAAGTTATATTTCTGTTAAGTGCTGAGTTTTTTTTTTTTTAGCATTTAAAGCATTTTTTAGCATTTAAATCAGCATTCTTCATTTTAAAGTTTTGCTATGGTCTGCATTCTGAAGACATTTAATGAATAAAAGTCATTTTATTCAACTTGAAAATCAGAATTTAAAAATAAAACCATCTGAAAACGCACCACAAAATTTCTATAAACCATTCTTTCTATTACACAAAGAAATTAAAATTTACACATAGTAATCAAATTAATTCAAAATGATAAATGTAAACAAAGTAATTCAATCTTAATAGCAACATTTGTCTATATTTAAGTGCAAGATAGTTCCACTAAATTTTTTAAGTCAGTTAATCTAATCTGAACCAAAAACATAAAAATGTTTATTAAAAGTATTCATCTTCGTCATGTGTGTCGTATTTCTTCCAGTTAAGATTTTTAATTTCTTTTATACAGCAAAAAATATGTATTTGTCCCATTTAGAATGCGATCATTAAAGGGTTTTAGTACTCTGCATTTACAAATTTTAATAGTTTACCTACAGTATTTCTTCAATAAATATTATTTTTAAAATTCCTTAAATAGAAAATACAATATACCGCTAGGAGGCATTCAGATACTTTCATTTAACAATTACATACCAGATTTATTTCTCTTACATATTTGAACTAGAGGGAAATGAAAATGGGGTTATCTCAGTTGTGCCAATTCTTAGAGAGCTTTCATGTGCTCCCTGGTTGTAAATGAGGCAACTTTAAATGCTTCAGTGTAACTGGATGGACTAAAAAGCACTATGTAGCTGTGAAAGGCAGTTAATTTACTCAATTTCTCCATCTACAGACAGATGGCTTTTAAAACAGCTCCTTTAAATCCGTTTTAAAAAGGAAAGTATTTTTCCTTTTATTGTTGAGAAAATAATCAGCAGTGTAACGAGAGAAAACGCATTCTCAAAATGAGGAATTATAATAATGGTGACATGTTACTGGGCACACCCAGAGTCCAAAGCACCCTATTCAATGCGATGGGTGTTCCCCTACGCCCTTAACGGTCATCCTTAAGTCAAGCTACGAATTTCTCACTAACAAGGCACAGTATCATCTGATGAATATGACTGGTCTCTTAGAGGATGATTTCTGCAACGAGAAGCAAAGTCACAAACTTTCTGCAAAGGCCAGCGTTTGGCAGAGGGTCACATCAGCTAATCAAGATCTACCAGCAAAGAAGGAAGCTGTACAAGATTTGGCAACTTCTTAGATGCAGGGGAGGCAACAGAGCAGTGACAGGGAGAGGTAAAAATACTACACCCACCTACCCCGCCCCAAACCACAGTTTCTGGCCTAAGCAACCGGGATGAATTAGTTAAGGAAATATAACAAAAGTATCAGGTTAAGGTGGAGCTGTAAGCAATTTGCTTTTGCAAATATTGATTCTGTTCACTATGAGACATCCAAGTGGAGATTTCCAAAGAAGACAGAAACATACCAAAGCAGATCTCCCCTAACCACCCAGCAGCATGTAATAACTATGATTTAAAAAACAGAGAAGATACTATTTTAGGATATACTTTGTAGAGGAGATAAAGTTGTAAGTAAAAAAAAAAAAAATACGATTAAGGAAAAATACATTTTCCAGGAAATTAAACAGCTACATGCAAGCTGCATAAAGTAAGAATGGTCAAGTGCATCGGAGACCAAGTGAGGGCCCGGCCACTAAGGGGCTGTGTGACCCCGGCACACCTGCAAATGCAGCCAGACCCCAGGTTCCTAATCTTGAACATAAGAAACACATGCTCAATGATCTGTGAACACTGTCTCTGAGAGATCCAACATTCTTTACTCTTAGATCTGATCAATTCTAACATTTTATATTTTTAGTAATAGTTAAGAATTGTTTTTTCCATACAGGTGGTTAACAGAACATTTTAGCTAGACTATAATTCAGATCCACCTTCAAAATCTATCTAAAGATAATCTCTAAAAGTGTCAAAGCACACTAAGTAAGTGTGAAATCAGAAACATTATAATACTTTACTTGTTTAGTTCAATGGAGTTTTTGAGTACCTGCCATGTACCATCACTAATCTCTACTAAGCAGCAGGGACACAGAACAGCACAAGTTACATATCAGTCAGGAAAGCAAATAAGCAAGTAAAGCACATATTATGTCAGCTGGAGGTAAATCCTATGAAGAAACCTAAAGCGGGGTAAGAGCAGAGGGGCTGTTCTAGTCGGGAGGATTAGAAACAAACTCTGATGTGGCCACATTTGCACTGAGACCCAAATGAAATATGGGAGCCACGTATGGTGGACCTGGGGAGAAGGGCATTCAGGAGCCTGCGGTGGGAGCAGACTTGGTACCTTCGCAGAGCAGGAGGGGGTCGGCTGATTAGATTAGAGTAAGCGGGAGAACAGCAGGAGGTGAGGTCAGAGAGGAAGCAGGGTCGGAGCTGAGGAGCCTCCTGGGGACACAGCGAAGACGCCAGATTTCATTCTGGATGAGATCTATCCGCGCCTCTGAACACAGTGCTAACTGTCCCAGCAAATCATTTTCCTAGAACGTTTCCAGAACTTCGCAAATTAAGGAAAATAAATGACAGACTTAGAAGTTTGCTTTGCAGAATACAATCCTATGAAGAAATGAGATGAAATGGAGTATAATCTATAAAAATACTGAATCACCATGTTGTACACCTGAAACTAGTGTAATTATAAATCAACTACATGTCAATTAAAAAAAAAGAAATGAGAACCACTTATAAGCCAAGTAAGAAGGACAATCTTCTTACTTTTAGGTCATTTATGAAATACTGAATCTCCAAGCTTAAAGGGAACTGATAATCATACTTCTTTGGATCAGAATTACCCAAAATTCTACACTAGGTCCATGATAGGGCTAGAAGCCCACAGCGCTCTTCTGACATTCGGCCAGCAGCTGCTCTAATACCACAGCTGTTCCTTATGAAAGCAAGGGAGGGGGAGGAGAAGATTCTGTGTCTGGGTGAGAACATATTCCTGGCATTACATCCTTGAAACTGAAGGAATAATGCATTGCTATTATTGAATAAAAATTAAATGTACTAAATAAAGAAAAAAATGTACCAAATAAAGGTTTAAGAAAAAAAAATCCTTATCATCTTTGTTAAATGGCATTAGAGTATTTAAATGCACAGATAATTTCACAAAGCACACTCAGCATACCGAGCTGATCAAGTCCCAAAGTGCTGACTACTGCAGACTTAAAATCACCGGGATATTCATCCCGTGCACTACAACTGTGAGGTTAAGTACGGATGGAGACTGTGCGAAAGAGAGAAGAACTGGGGCCTCTGAAATCATTGGGAGAAACCTGACAACCAAGGTTGGTGACGGTGACCTCAGTGGTGGAATAAAGGCACCTGGAGCTTCCCATTCTGGCCACAGGTCTAAGGGAGAGGCTGTCACTGACGGCAGTAAGGACAGCAAATGCTTACATGATGCCAGGCACTATCTCAGCACTTGATATACTCAGGTTTAATCCTACGACAATGTTATGAAACAGGCAGTATTATCACTATTTCCATTTTACAGATCAGGACACTGCAGCAAAGTTACACCAACTGCCTGAGACCACACAACTAGCAAACGGCGAAGCCAGGAGACCAATAAGTACAATTCCATTATTTCAACCTGCCTTTTGATACACAAAGATTCAAAATTCCCATCATTACTGGGCTTTGAATAATATATACTGGCTGGAAATATTTTATCCTAATTATATAGTGGAGAATGAGCCTTTGAACAGACAGATAAGAACAGTTGACCTTTAAATGAAAAATTCAGGGTCTATGATAGAGGTGCAGTTTACAAAACCTTCCCCAGGCATCACAGTCTGCAGCTTCAGCAGGAAACCAAGAGAGCAGATTCTCTCCAAAATGTTACAAAGATAAGATAATTGATAAAAATTCTGCAAGTTATCTCCATCTGCATCTGCAACTATATTTAGTTGGAAGCCAAACCAAGGTTCTTCCCTTTACGATGTGAAACCTCACTTATACCTTGCTCTTAAACTTAAACTATGTACTTATTGAGGAAATCAGCCTACTACTACAACTAAGCTATGTTTTAAGCAATTCAGTAGACATGCATTTTGAAGGGGAAAAAAAAAAACACATTATGAGATTTCCAAGGAGACAACAGGAAAACGATCCACTGGGTGTGATGACCACAGCAGCAAACAGCAGGATTCTCATTCACAGGCTTCATGGGCGAGGACCTCCCCCTGACGCGCCACCGCTCCCACTATCCTAGGCTCTGCATCTCTCAGCCGGATCCTGCCTCACCTCTCCTGTAAGAGTCCCACTGCCTTCAACTAAAGTTCTATATGAATTACTGGTTTATGTCCCCTAAGAATGTATTTATGCACAAAATCCAAGAAGTACCGATTAGAGGCGTCATTTGATTTTACCTGAATCAATAGTTACTTCAGAAATGTAAGCCCTATAAATAGCTATAGGTACACAAAATAAGCTGCTGCAGATGGGGATGTGATAAATTCCTCGTGGAATGAAAAACATTTTAGTGGAAAGCATAAAGAAACCATCTGTTTAAACACATTTAATGTACATTCACACTTAAAAGTTTAGGCCAAAAGAGGTAGCAGCGGGATATTTGAAAACTGCTAAGTTATCCCAACTATAAAATATTCTTACTTGAGTAAAATTCTAACACTCAAATTAAGTGATACTTGTAAAGAAATGTTTAGAGAAACAGCAATTTTATATCATGAAAAAAGACAGTATTTGGTTGTACGTATTTCTTTTCCAGTGCTTTTTTATACTCAAATATTATCTCATATTTCATTCTCTTTCTCCATTCCTTTAGGATGGTAAATTCTGCTACCTCACTACTAAAATTCATCCTGATGTCTCTGCAACACACGCAAGTCCCCTGGAAAGTCCTGCTCATCTCACGGCTGGTCACTGGTTTATTAGCTTTTCCGAGCCAAACAATTCTAATGCTTTCTTGCCTGCTTCTCTCATGTACTCATTCTTTCATTTATTTTACACATGGGGAAACTGAAGCAAAGTTAAACCAACTGCCCAAGATCACACAACTAGATGTGGGACACCAAACACGTGTCAGGCATCACTACTGGCGCTGGGGACCTCTGCCCTCAAGGAGCTTGCACTTGGGTAAGCCTCTACATGCACCACGGCTGTCGGACCAGCCCCACCTCAACTCTGAAGATCTACTGCCCATGGACGCCAAGGCCTTCAAACACATTTCCTCCCCATGTGACTCTCCCCAGCACTAATTTTACTGCACTCAAGTTCACATCTTCAATCAAATTCTGTAGCAGTTGAGCTTTTCCTGGAGAAGGCCCATCTACCTTTCCACAACTTTCAAGAGTCTGACACTATAACACCGCTCAAATACATCTATCGTCTCTCTACACAAACTTGTAGACCCTGGATTCTGGAGGACTGTAAAGTTAGGATGTTCATGTGAATTATATAAAAACTATATTTTAAAAATTAAGGGATTACTTAAAAACTAAACAGTATAATTAAAGAATCGCTGCATTTAAGAAAGAACCTTAGAGATCACTCATCCAATTCTTTCATTTTTTTATACAATAAACTTTAGGACAAAAGGAAAAAATGGCTTATATGAAGTCATTCAATATTTTAGTTGAGTAGTCAGGACTGAAACACAAATTGCTAATTTTAGAAGATATTATTGATATAATCACACTACTATCATATTTGGGGACATATTCCAAACAACCAATAAATAAAATCTAATTGACTGAACTTACTTTTTAACTATTAGGCATCTTTGAAAGTCATAACTTAAAATACCTCTCGCTAGGAACAAAACTGATGGCAAACCACTAGCAACTGAAGGACAGACAATCACAAGTGCAACCAAAGCAGCCCCAAAGGGACTTCTGAATCCCTGTAAGTGAAGTGACTATTTGTAAATTACACATAATCACATGAGAATGGATAATAATACACATACACTGTATCATTAAAACTGCATATAACATTCCCACATATACTTAATGTACGTATGCATATCAGTTATAAATATATACACCTACATAAAAACACACATATAAACACACCTACATAAAAACACACATATAAACACACACACACTACAGAGTTACAGTTTACTAGCAGCAAATGACATCGGGCCCTGCCCCCTTAGCTATGAGACACTAAGTAAATACCTGGTGAATATTTGTCCTTTGTGTGTCATTCTAAACTTCTCCCTCTTCTTTACTTACTTTCAAGCAGACACAACACCCAACAGACATTTCCTTATTAGCCACGTTTCTGAAACCTAACTTCATCTACCCTTCGTGGTCACTGTCAGTGCAGGAGCCGGTCACCTCTTGTTCTAATTACTGTGACTGCCTTTTAACCAGATGCCTGTCAGTCAGAGTTTCCCTACTCCATTTTTTCTAATGCCACCCGTGTTCTCTTCCCCAAAATAAACCAGGTCACAGCATATCCCTCATCTGTCTCCCCACAATCTGTTGGGTAAAATCCAAACCCCCACATTTAGCAAACATGATTCTCCACAATCTGGCCACTGCTATCTCTACAGCTAGATTTTGTAGCACAACCTCTCTCTCTCTCTGTCTCTCTCTCTCTCTCACACACGTATATATTTCCTAAACAAAACACAAATTCCTTCCAAGAACCAGGTGTGATATTGAGGTCAACTCTTTAATCTGCCACCATCCCTCAGACATGTCCCACATCAGAGCTCTAGTCACACTGACTGGCCTCGACTGACATGATATAATTTATTATTTACATTTACGATTCTAGAGAATCATAAATTAATAAGTTTGAAACTCTCAGTACCTGGCGAATAATAATATTTATCAATACCAAATGAATAAATACCTTTATACTCTATGTTTGGAAAACTCTACCAATGTCAAATATCTCCTTCAAAATAAAGGTCTTGTTTTTCTTCTCAAGTGGTTAACTAGTTCTTACTCTTTCCATAACAACTATTTTATCACTGAGGTAAATCACAATAAAATATCAGATTTGTGGGAGCTGTGCCTTCAGTCTATGCCTCTCAGCTCCAAATTCACTGCCTGCTACCCATCTGTGATAATGGATCTGGGCCCTAGAAGCATTTTTCCTCTTTCCAGATGGAGGACAGAGTGAGCTCTGCCAGCAGAGGACACAGAAGATGCACTGCAGGAGGAAGGAACTATGGCTTCCTGGCTCCCTGTGCTCTGGGGCAGGCTCCTGCAGGGCCTGTGCATCTCCAGAGCCTGGCTCTCGTAGGACACTGGCCAGTGGTACCCAACAGTAATATCTGACACCTCCTTCAGGCGGTTCTGTAGTAGAACGTGCCTAGGGGGCCCTCTCCCATGGCAGTCAGGTAGGCTGCCCAGTGGCAGGTTAATTATGTTGAACCTCTTCCGTTAAGGAGGAGGCATGATTAGGTTCATCCTCACCGGAATAAACATCCTGGGTAAGGGTTTGTCTTCTCTGCCCATGATCCTAATGCCAGCACCACTATCATCAGACTCACAGAATAACATACCTGTCAGCACGGCACTCCATAAAGCACTGAATCTCATCAAGGTGTTCATTTACCAGCAAAGTAAAGCAAGAGGCTCGTGTCCGTGAACCCAGCTACTCTCACCCTCACTTACGACCGAGAAGCCGCTGGCCTAACTGAAAGGGGGACGGCTCACCGAAGACTCAGCTGTGACGCCAGTTGAGAAACAGCACCCTTAAAGGGTGGGGCTCCGTGCTACATGATGCAGGATACGCTCTGAATCAGAAACCATTTCACGGGTTGTTTCTCCCAAAGCCAGCTTCCATGGGACCCGGAGTCAAGGGGTGGGGTGGGGGTGGCCTTCTCACTGTCCCTCTTAACACCACCCTTGAGGAAGTTCTAATTCCTGCCCCAGCCACGCAGAGCTCTTCTGGTTTGGAGATCAGACATCCCAACAAGGGAATGCTTCCACCTGAACTGGAAGATGAGACAGCCACCTGGCCCTCTGGGTCCCTTAATGCCACCGAATCAACATGCTAAAAATTGGGGTTAATCTACTGACTGGAGTGAAAAAAAAAAAGCAAAACACATAACTACTGAGGATCCAGGCTTTTGTAAATGACAGTTTATATCATTAAACCAGGTTAAAAAAAAAAACAAAAAACAGCAAGCTGAAGCTATGGCTGAGGTGAGGGGAACGTGGAACAGGTACCGGAAGAAGAGAGTCCGAAACAGCAGTCACGTTTCATGCTCAGTTCCAGAGACAAGGGCTGCAGTACTTCCCATATTTTTAATTTTCCTTTCATATGTTTATGTTTATTTTTATCAGCTAACCATTTTTTTCCTATACGTCTCATCTTTATCTTACATACATGCTGTTCTTAGTTAACAAAAAATTAAATGTGATTGTCATTGAAGCGATGGACTGAGTGACTCTTGGGACTGTGCTGCTTCTCATTTGGGGGAAAGGGTGACAATGTCCACACCTGTAAAAGGACAGCTACACCTCTTAGGCAGACACAGAGCTGTGTTTCACTGCTGTACAGGAAGTGCACATGATTTAGATGGTGTTGATGCAGGCTGAGCACCCAAAGGGGTGGACTGTACCAGTTACCGATTTACTGCCTCTCACCTCCCAGTGTACCCCTCTCTGTCTGATCTGTGAAAATAAATCTACGCCCTTTAGATATCTTTTCCTTTTAGCAGCTGGCATCATGCTGAGCTCTGTCGGGCGAGGACAATGAAGAGACCTGTCAGGAAGACAGGATCTGACGTCCCAGCTCCAGTGTTCTCACCTGCCAGGCCCCTCCCTCAAAGCCTGCCAGGTGCGGTGGGTGGCTGCCAGGCTGCCACATGACAGCAGCTCTGGAGGCCACAGGGGCCGGCCCGGCTCAGCACGACAGCTCCACACAGGGTGCCCGCAGCACGGAGGCGTCTCCCGCACCTGGCTGTCGGGAGCACCGCCGTCAGCGCACCCAGTGGCCGGAGCCTCCCTCCCCTCCCCATCAGCTGGTTTTCCCGGGGGGGGGGGGCAGCAAGGCAGCCCCGATGAGCATATCCCCCGGTGGCTCCAGAGCAGCAGGCAGCCAGGAGGGCCCCTCTCTGGGGACAGACCCCCAGCTCCCCTCAGCTGCTTCCCAGTAAGGGTGAAGGGATGCATCTCTCTGTGGGGGGCTTTCCCACACACCCTGAAGGGCCAGCTTCTGGCAAGTCGTGCTGGTGCAGCCCCAGAGCCCCTTCTCTGCCAGCACGTGGGCCCTGGCTGTGCCCTCTCCACAGGGCCCTTAGGTTGGTAGCTGCTTTACACCTGCTTTGCCAAGTTCTTCAGAGTCCCCGGCGCTTCCTGCAGCCCCTCACTGGTACCCCAACCCCGTACTGGGGTCTTAAATTCTTTACATTAAACTTCCACTGTTCAGATGACTACAGTTTCCCTCTCCTGAGCTGGGCCCTCATTATCTTGCCTGTACGTAAAACACTGTCTGGCATGAGTCAGGTGAGCTATAAATGAGGAATGACTCAATGAAAGAACAAAAAAAAACCACTCTCCATGGGAAGAAAGCAGTATGTTTTCCACTTATGATTACATGAGGGCCAAAACAAAGCCAACCAAGTTCCCATACAGACCGGACAAGAGTTAACAGAGCAAGAGAAATTCACAAAGCTGAAAGAGTTTAAGATGTATTGATAACTTTTTCCCCAAGGAATTACAATTTTGGCATACATTTTAAAAATTAAAATTTTCTACTAGAAAACAGCTGAACACAAATCTTTTTTTTTTTTTAAGACAAAGGCCTATGTGGAAATTATCCTCTAACTTATAAAATTCAGAATTTACCAGAAACCTTTACTACTGTCATCATTATTATTTAAAGACACTAGTGTCAAAAGGGCAATCAAAGAGACAAATTTTTACTTGTCAAAGAGACATGTATCTACCCTGGCATCTTCAGCATCAGATGAACACTTCATATTTCATACCATAATAAGTGAAAAGTTTATATTTTAAACACTTTCCTTTCTGAATCCACAGTCTAAAAGATTAAGTTTACTGCGCGGGCACACACACACACAGGCACACCAGCCATGGTTCTAACCTTTACGTGCTCGTTGCTATGAAAAACAGCTCTTATCACCCCAAGCAGTTGGAAGATACAAACACCTGCAGTTTTCCCATCTTAGAAGTTTCCTCTACACAAATCTTCTGACAAAGTGTCGCACGACCACCTCAATAGTCCCATCTCCACACTCCAGCCACACCCACTTAGCATGAATGAAAATGCAACATTCAAAAGAGCAGTATGCAAGTCAAGTAACACACTGGTAAGCAGAGACACTGTCTGCAGTTTCAGCCAACATAACTGGTTGCTCCGGGCTTTGGGAAAAACTAAAAATCTAAAGATTGTTCCTAGACTATCTCTCCCTGAGAGGTCTTGATAATAATTTTTAACTGCACCATGCCGCTGCAGCTTTTAAAACATAAGGGGGGAAATACACTTCAATAATCTGAAGCAGGCAGTAGACCTGGATAATCTTTGTTCTCCCACCAACTGTTCAATTCTTAATCTCCAGGACTCCCTGTGCTGCTGGTTTCAGATTAAATGCTGATACAGGTGGCGCTACTGAGAGGCAAGCAAGAATATGTAAAATCCAGATGGAGAGGTTAAAATGCTCTGGACTTCCCTGCAATCTAACTCAACCTCCAGCATCTACATTCTAATAGCTGCTTTTCTGGGGATCACAAGATTTCTTTCTGCACAGGCCCTTGATGGTATTAATGAGAGAAGGGGAGAAAGCATATGCTTAAAAGCCTGGGGGCAGCTATAACAAAGGAAGAGATGACAGCATATTCGCACGATTCCTGCACTCACAGCACACTGCTTGCTCTCCGCAGTCCAGACAGGACACCGGCTATACAATCGCATCTCTGTAACTAATGTGCTTACAGACTCCAAGAGGGTGATATCTACCAACTAAATACTGGTCAAAACAGGAGCTAACACTCAGACATCTGCTCTAAAGAGAGCATCTCTTGTACCTGCTTGCACAGGCCACAAAGATACACTCTAGTTAACACATCACTGACAGGATGACGAGAGAGCTCCTGTCAGACGCTGGCCAGCCGGGTGCTGGAGACAAAACACACGGCCCCAGCTGACTAGTTAGAGAAAGTCTGGGGAGGAACAATTACAGAGCACATGACAAGGCTTCATGCCTGACTGACTTGAGAGCCGATGACACGGCTCTGGTCACAAAACAGCAATAAGTCAACGGATACACCCTTGTAATATCATGATTTATTCCTTTGCTTTGAATACATGAGACTCTGGGCTGTTGTTCTGCTAGTCTGCTGTTCACTTGGGGCTTAAACCTCTAAGGTCTGCCTACAGCATGTACAAAATCAACGTTCCTGCTCAGGACTTCCAAGAACCCTTTCGTGTGTACCAAATAAAGTACACATCAGTAGGATAAACACAAAACTGATGACATCCCAATTCATTTAACTCAAAACACAGAAAAATACAATAGTGTGTCCTAACAAAACACATTGTACTATAAGGAGGAAAAAACCATGAAAATGTTGAAACATAACAATACTCTTGATACTTTTGCTAACGTATCCCAAAACTAACTTTTTTCTCTTAAAGTTTATCACTATAAAGATAATTACAAATTATAATTTTAACTACACACAATACCTAAAGGAAGGAACCCTCAAGTAGCTGATTATCTGTCCGTGTATCACCAATAAAACCCCCAACGAGCTATAGAGCTGACAAACACGATTCTAATAAAATAGCGACTATATCAAAGTATAAATCTAAAGATCCCACACTATAATAGAATTATAAATTTGGAGATAACTTATATATGTTCTTCCAATAATTAAAAATTTGGTCATAGATTTAAAAAATGAAAAATGGGTAAAACACAATTTTTTGCATTAATTTTAAGTACATTATAGTCTTCGTGGTATATAAAACCCTACAAGGATGTAAAAGCTTCATTGACAGCAGTCTTAACCTCAATTCGTTGATACCCTAACTATTCCTTCCTTGGTCGTTTCAGATGTTTCACTAAACTCTAAAAAATAGTTTATTTCTAATTTATGTTATGGTACTTAGTCTTTGACCTTAAACATTACTATGCATGGAATTTATAGCATATATGAATTTATAACATATATATGTAAATATATATGAATTTTTCAAACTAGATTCAAGTAAAGCAGCTTCCCCCACATAAGAAGGGTGAGGAGATCATGAAAGCAAACTTGAATTATGTTTCTTTTATCAGTCCTACAGCCCCAGACAGTGAACCACAACGAAGCTGTTAACTGAGAGGTGACATCACCACCAAGTTTTCAGGAACTTTCATAAACAACTGGTATTAAGTTTACCTCAAATATAATAAACAACTCCCTGACTAATACCAAGCCTTTATTAAAATCATTTCTTTTTTAATCCAAAGTTAAGGCGTAGGCATGTTAATTTTTACTCTAAACTGCAGATCTAGTCTATTATATATTTATAGCTAATAATCATTTAATCTCACGCAGATAAAATTCTAAGCACTTCACATACACATATATGTGTGTTGTGTATATACACACACATGTGCATGTGTACATATTCTTAATCTTTAAAGTGACCCTATGAGATTAAAACCAGTATTACTCCCATGCTCCCAGTTTAAATGTGAAGAAATTGAGTAGAGGAGAGGTTACCTAGCCATTAAAAGGTGTTCATAAATTGGCCTGGCCAAAAAGTTCATTCAGAACAAACTTTTTGGCCAATCCAGTTCAACAAAAAGAAACACCAATATTTTACGTTTACCAAAAAAAATTTTTACAAAATATTTACATATACTCAGATTTCTTTCTTTTTTTAATTCAAGTGTAACTGACTTAAAATACTATATTAGTTTCAGGTATACAACATAGTGATTTGGGATTTTCATACATTACAAAATGGTCAGCACTATTAAGTCTAGTTACCATCTCTCACCAAAGTTATTGCAATATTGTTGAGTATATTCCCTCTGCTGTACATTACATCCCTGTGACTTATTTATTTTATAACTGGAAGTTGGTGCCTCTTACTCCCCTTCACCTATTTCACCCATCCTCCCATACCACCTCACCTCTGGCAACCACCTGTTTGTTCTCTGTATCTGTGAGTCTGTTGCTATTTTCTGTTTGTTTGTTTTGTTTTTTAGATTCCACATATAACTGAGATCATACGGTATTTGTCTTTCTCAGTCTGACTTATTTCACTTTGCATAATACCTCCAGGTCCATCCATGTTACTACAAATGGCAGGTTTTATTCCTCTCTATGGCTGAGTAATAGTCCACTGTGTGTATGTACCACATCTTCATTATTCGTTCATCTATGATGGGCCCTTAAGCTGCTTCCATATCTTGGCTAATGTGAATAAGGCTGCAGTGAACACAGGGGTACAGATATCTTTTTGAATTATTGTTTTTGTTTTCTTCAGATAAAAACCCAGAAGTGGAATCCCCATTCTGTTTTCCATAAGATTTATTTCTAACATTTTCCTACACAGACCAGCTTACACATTCACTCACATAGCTCACTCCCACACTTTCTTTGGACCTCTGCTCAAACACCATCTCATGAGAGAAGCCTTCCCTGACCTCCCCACACGAAACCAAAACCTACCCCTCACTTTTTAATCCCATATACACACGCACAGTCCCCCCCATCTCTTGGTACTCAGCACCATTTGACATAACAGCTATTTATTCATTCATGTCTTTATCTGCTCCATCAGTTGGATATAAGCTCAAGAGTGTTTGGACTTTGCTTTGCTTACTGCTGAATCCTCAGTGCCTGGAAAGTACCAAGCACACAGCAGGTGCATAATAAATATGTTACATGAATTAATCTTGACAGGAATTCAGCTCCTAGGTCTCCAAGACAGCTTGTAAAATCATTTTAATCTTTGGGACAATATCCATATAGAAATATTCTTTATAATCTTGAAAAAATTGGCTTAAAAAAGTGATGAGGACAAGCTGCGTGACACAGCCAAAAAATAAATAAATAAATGCAGGAAATGTCAGTGTAACCAAAAAAAAAAGTAGTTTAAAAAAAAAAGTGATGAGGAGGAAGAAAAGGGGAGGAGAAATAGGAACAGTTTTACCTCGATGGTAAGTTAAAGACATCAGAAAAGCAAATATATAAAAAGTACCAAATCGTTCAGATTGAATTTCTTAATATCACTTCAAGAAAATGTAAATAATTACCTGCATCACTGACTGGCACTTATTCTCTGATAGAACTACATCATTTCTCCACACTTACTCCTTCAAATGCATATAATGTGTTTTTCAATATGTAAAATAATATATTTTCAATTTTTTTTGAAAAGTGGGCATATCAATATTGCATTTCAAAATTTCAAAACTGTATGTTTTCAACTCTAGGGTAATGCAAATGACCCAAAATTAGAACCAGAAGACCCAGTTTCACATTAGCTGTCTTCAACTATCTATCTGGCCCTAGGGTGTCCATTTAACCCTTCTCTGAAAATATCAACACCTTTCTCATTGTTATATCCTAAATAGATATCCTAGAAAAATCCTGAAGCTCCTTCTAAATATTTCAGTATTTAGTATTTTAGTATTTCAGAGAACAAAACATAAAAATATTATTTTTATCAATTAGCCAAATTTGTAAGGCAGCTAACTCATATGCTTTTAACAAATATCTCATACATTACTAAAAGCTACATTTACATTTACATTAAAATTTTTAAGTCAAAAATATTACAATTTTAATGCTTAAAGTGAAAAAAATTAGAAAATCTAGCAAAATACTTTTGAATATTTTTCTATGACCCAAGAAAACTCCTTCTATTCTCCCTGCCTTTACCACAGTAATGAAGACCTTCCAAAAGCATATTTCAGTGAGTGGCATAAAACCTATGATTAAAAAAAAAAAAAAATGCTATTTTGACTTTTAAGTTATTATCAGTCTGAAGAGCTCCTCCAAATCCGAGCTATTATAGAATCCACTCCCAAACCACTACTTGGCAACAAAGATGAATCTACCTATTACCAGGTTAGGATAGCAGCTATTATCATAGCCCCTTGATTTCTTTCAAGTAGTTCCAATGGAAAAAGCCTCAAGTGAATAATAAAGATCTCATAATAGCTCTCAAGAATTCTTTATACGGTAGATGGCACTAAAATGAACTCCGGAGAGTTTAAAAAAAAAGAAAAAAAAGAAAAAAACTAATTTTCTGATAAGAAAAAATAATTAACCTGACTTAATGCACCCGCGAAGGCCTTCTATAAATCAGACCTTTGTACTTCAAGAGCCGGATTAAAACCATACATCAAAAAAGTACGCAGATACTGTCTCGCAAGCACACGCAGAGCACTTCCGCCTCCGCGGGGCGGCGGGTCGCGCGCAGGGGAGAGTGGGTACGCACGGTGCTGAGCTTGCTGGAGGTGACGATGACGCGCCTCTCGTGCAGCATGCTGGCGAACAGCTGCAGCATGTTGTTCACGTCCACCGCCACGAAGTACTCGGTGAGGTTCCTCTGCACGGGCCAAAGACAACGCGTCAGTTACAGGGGCGGCGTCTGATACGTGCGCCACCAAGTCTGCAAGCTCTGAGGACGTCAGTAGTAAAAGCGGTGTTCGTTAAAATAATTAAGTTTAATTCTATCCCGCTGCCGCACGGAGTGCGTCACCTTCTACTGTTATTTGAAACATAGCCCTTCTCTAGGAATGCATTCTCAGAGAGGGTGACCAGAGCAGCACATCTTTCCCACCCTCCCTCCCCAGGCACCTGAAAAAGAAGCCACCTTCCTGGGCCCCAACCTTGACCTGCTGGTTAGAAATCTTCAAAGCATAGCCCCAGGAATCCATTTTCTAAACAAATACCGGGGGTGAGTCTTACACACACTGAACCTTGAGAGCTGCTGCTGCAGGAAATACATTTAAGTCTCTGTTTCCCAATCTCTCAGCAGGCGACAGCATCACCTGGTACTACAGACCACCTATAAGGCAGCCACAAGATGAGGTCATAAAGCAGGCCTCTGGTTCTTCACTAAGGAAGACCTCGTCTATATCCCATGCCAGGCCTGCTTTATACCACCATAACCGAATTTGGTGTTAGTTTAATTTGATTCCTTGACCTAACACTTCAAGTTATTTTCCCCACAAAGCAGAGGGGTTGGGGGGGAATAAATTGAGAGATTAGGATTGCCATATATATGTTACCAATAAGAAAAAAATATCAAATTGTACACTTTACATATATGCAGTTTATTGTGAAAATAAAAACATACAAAAATAGAAAAAAAATTACTTTCCCCACATAAGAACAAAATTGGGATAGGCTACATTAACTTTCACTTTTAGGTCCTCTCCTTCTTACTTGTTTTTAATTTTCTGTGCTCAAACTTAAGCCCATCAGAAAGCAACAAAGTGATAAAGAGACGGAATGAGAGACAACAGCAAATGGAAACTGGAGTAGCAGGTGGACTATGACCCGCAGGCTAAAGCTTTTCATTGAGCAGGAAAATACAAAATCCAATTGTTTCTTCAATTTCTGTGAGGTAGAAACTTTGCCAGAACAAACCGATCATCACGGCAAGGCATGTAAACGGAACCTGCCGCTGCCAGTGAGTGATGCTGAATCTGGTGGGGAGAGATCAATTTCCTGCTTTCTCTCATTGAAGCATATCTCACCTTCCATTTCCACTCTTCATGACACAAAATTACTTTTACAGCATTCAACGTTAATATTTTTCCTATAATCTCAAAGGTAATTTCTGGATGGAGAATTATTTCTCAACACAGAATGCTGCCTCAGGTATAGGTCCTTGCTCTTTTTTTTTTTCTCTTCCCTAAACAGGACTTTTTAGAAAATATATGAATGGAAATGTAAAAATGTATATTCTCAGTGGCACTTTTTCCTTAGAATGGTTCTTTAAAACTTTCAAAGTCATAGCGAAGTTTGTGAAGTTTGTTAAATCAAGCTATTAGCTGTTTACTAGTAAATATAAGAAAGGTACAAAGAGGAGAGAGTGACTGTGACTTGTATCAACAACCCTGACGTGAGGGGCAGGTGCGCATAAGTCAATGTGGTCAATCAGCCCCCAGGAAACCTAACAGGGGCCTTAGGCCCACAGTGGACTCGCACGAGACTCGAGAGCCTGCGACGTGACCTGCAAGTTTGATGGTCTATCCCAGGCCCACATGAAGAGCAGCTGAAGGCAGTCTTCTCACAGCAGTTAACTGGACTCATTGGTACTAAAAACACCACTGACAGTCTTGGTTGGAAATTAGGAAATTTACAATTGTCTTCCTGGACTTCGTCCACTCATAACCCACGTGCTTTTGGAAACCAAGCACTCAGTAGGTTCAAAACGATTTTTAGAAGATCAGTAGAGTTCTGAGGAAAATAATACATATTCCTGAAGTTGATGTTTCCTTCACTTTTGATTGAATTATTTCTACTGACTCATTTTATCTTTCCAAAATGAAGCTGAAAAAAATTATGAAAGGAAATATTTCCTTTTCACACAGCATCCAAACGTGTACTTGTAAATTCCATTTGTCCATGTAAACTTTTCTACAGAATTTTAATTTGTTATAACTACTAAAACACTGAAAATATTTCTAGTAAGGATACAATCAGGACTCTAAATAAATGTGAAAAGCAGCAATTTTATAATTTCTGGTAGTATCCTTCAAGTCTTATAAAACATGTATTACTTAAAAGTCAGGAAATCAAGTTAGAGAACATCTAAGATTCAAACAGAGGTCTCTACACAAGGAATCTAAACACCATGGTCATTTCACTAAAGGAACATTTTTGTGAAAATATTTCCCACAAACAGGAGGCGTCTCCTGAGCCCTCTCCTCCGCCTGATCCGGGAGCTCAGGACCTAAATGAACACAGACTATCCTACTGAACTATCTCAAATGGCAGAAATTGTTTTTCTCATATAATCTGTCTTATCTACAACCAGATATTAAGAAGAAGGTAAAGTAGCAGATACATAAAGAAGAAAAGGAAATAACATTATTCTTTATTTTTTCATTTTTTCTCACAGAGAGTTACAATGTATTCTATTTCTCTATGAAGAAATCCTTAAACAGTGAGACCAAAATAAATAAAATTCATAATATCAGTAGAAGAAAAAACATAGAAAACTTACACTCTCGGGTATTGTTGGAAGTCCAGTTACATCAGGGGCAATGAAGCAGGAATGCTAATCAACAGGAATAAATCACATAAGGAGAATTAAAATTTGGTAGCATTACATATAATTTGAGATTAAAATTTTAAAAATATATCAACTAAACAAATACCAAGGACTGATGCTCAGGATTTGTTGAATATGAGAGATTCTTAAATGAGAGAGCAGGTTTATATGCGACTTAACAATAATTTTCTCATACAAAAAGTTTAAGTGTTGGTTAAAAATGTTTCATTTTAAAATTGAAGTAGGAATCCTAGAAAAAGTTTATTAAGACCAAAAAACAACATATTACTGAAAGATAGACAGATAGATAGGTAATTGTAACACACTGGGTTTAGAGAGCCTGGTTTATCCAGGAATAAATCAAATTCTATTATGATTTTTGAGTTCCTACAGTTAAGTCCCCACAAATTTCTCTTGTACATACAGCCATTATGTTATTGAGAAAGCAACAATAAAAAATGTTTTAATATTTAAAATTTCTTAAAAGATACTTACCCCAAAATATGACTTTTATACATCCAGTAAACAAATGTTAATTAGCTTCTATAATATTCAAAACAATACAACAGTTCATAGACTTCTTTATACAAAAAGCATACTGTGTACACCTTCACGTGTCACAGCATGTTCCCAAATTTTACCACCCAGAATCAGAGTACAAGTCAATCACCAAAATCATTTTATTTTCTGTTCATATTAATCTCCAAAATCACTTTACTATCTCACAGAAGGACCTATTTAATATTGTCTTATAACTAAAGATTGTGGGTGGGGGACACTCTCGCCAATACTGGGCACCGCTGAACTAGTCAGAGCAAGGCACTTAGTTGGCACAGTCATAATGTGTGATTTCCAGGTAGAAGAACAAGGTCCTAAGACCTTGTGACAAAACACACGACAGACACCCATGTAGCAAGCCCACCTGGACATCACCACCACTGACATAAGGATAAGCATGGATTTGGTCTCTATTAGCTGCTTTTACTTGGATGGATTTTTAATAGCACTGTATTTCATACAGCTATGCTTTAAAAGACAGTATAAACAGAAAATATAACCCAAATGATTAATTTTCTTAAAAGAAGCAAATTTACCCCTTCCCAAAAGACTAGAGTGAATCTTAAAAACATAGTGAAAGAAGTAATTAATTTCCCAATTTAACAGTGATTTTCAGAAGTCAATGTCCTTTGAACTCACCCGTGCTAGGGAGGGCTGATCTTTCAGAACTTGCTCACTGGCAATAAATATCTCTTGGTTCTTACAATACATGAGAGAAAAAATGAATATTTTACTTTTGTGGGGGAAATTTACACAACAATTTGCTGTGTATTTAAGACAAACCCGTGTAGCCACATTATCGCTGAAAACATCTGAACAGCATTAATTATAAATGTTTTAAATGCTGAGTTACTAGTTTTATGCTAGAAAAATCCTGAAGTACTTTAAGTCTCGACTAGAGTAGAGAATTCTGTGGATATTTAATGGCTTTGAAATATACTTTCAAAATAAGCACTTACATTAGATATTAACATTTCATAAAATCTCTGTGATATTCTAGTGGTTATAATACCAAGTCTAGAAAAACTCATGTGATGGAATATTCATGAAATATGAAACTGTGAGAAAACCACAGTAGTTTCTCAAGACTTGTCATATTTTTTAATGGAAATTCTGCAAACAAACAAAAATTTCTTTTCCACTTGTGGAGGAACAAAAATGCCTATGGCCATCGATTTTACCCTGACATCACAAAACTACAACCGTACTGGGAGCTGAAGACAAGTGTTTTCTTCCCGGTGTTGCTGGTCATTAACAGCACAGCACTGGCACGTGATTTTATAATCTGTTACTGAAGTCAAATTAAATTACTAAGTGGACTTTATATAAAGGTTTATCAAGCAGCTGGATTTACCGATACCTAAGATATTGTATTGAGAACAGGTGAGCAAGATTTGAAACCTATCATAGACTATTGACTCAAAAGCTTACACCGGAGGCTTAAATTATAAAAATAACTATCACACATAGAAATACAAAAGCTTACACGGGAGGCTTAAATTATAAAAATAACTATCACACATAGAAATACAACGCTAATTCCTTTACCAAGATTATTTCAGTTGTAAGAAAAATCCTCTCCATATCAAACCAAACTTCAATTTATGAACTAACATTCCAATAGCTTTTCATGGTATATCTAAATATATCATTTCACAAACTTCCCCAAACAACTTTCTCAAAAATTGAGTCACTGAATTTCTCAAATGGATGAAAGGGAACATCAAAAGAGATGAGCTTTTTTGCCTCACATCACACATTTAGTGGCTGTAATTTAAATCAAAACTTTCTAGTCTTTAGGAATTAAGAGGCCTAGATGTCTTTGACTTAATAGTTCTAATTAATAAAAGTAGTGTTTCAATATCCAATAGTTCTCAAACGTACTTTTATAAGATATTTATTACTTCCGAACAAATAAGACAAATTTAGAGAATACATTTTTATTTCTCGACTCTCTATAATAGCTGTCTCTGTCATCCTACCACCTACAGTATATTTCCTTCACCATTTAACGAAGTGTTAGAATCACTTTATAAATACAACTCTTTCAAGAAAAAAACTTATTTTCAGAAAATCCAGAGGTTTTCTTCCTTCTGGGCATTTTTCCTTGTCCTCTGTACTTCATCCCCACTAACCATGAACCTGCGTTCTTTTGGCTTCAACAACTACAAACTTGAGTTTCTCCCTGACTGCTCCTCCCTCCAATCCCTTCCCTCCATCTGCTCTCTTTTTCCATACAACCTGTTTGGTCAATGAGACCTTACCCTCTGCTCTATCCTCGCTACATTCCTGTCCTTTAAACCGCTCCGTTATTCCTACAACCGTGTCTGCAGATGACTCCCATATTTGGGTTAAAAATTCAAGGTTATCCTTAGCTTTCTAGCCCCCAATCTCCAAATGACTGTGAAATGTTTCCACTTTGGCATTAAGCAACAAAAGAGGATGCAGACACAAAGGGGCAGAGAACGCTGCACGCTGCTATGACAAGAGAATGTTTCACAAAGGTGGGAACTGCACTAGTTCTAAAGATGCATAGTCTACAAGAGGCTTTAGTAAAAGAGGAAGGTGTACAATCGAGAAAGCACAATGTTCATTCGAGAAGATGAAGAGAACACTGTGACCCGAGTAGAGAACTGATTCGGGGGAAAAGAAAATGAGACAGAAAAGTGAAAAGCTGGATTGAGGCTAAGAAGTGGATGGTCCTGAAAGGCCAAAAGTTTAGACAAATTCTACAGAAAATGGGAGACCACGAAAGGTTTTCAGCGGGGAACTTTAAATAGTTGAAGGAAGTTTAATCTGACAGCCTTTTACAGAAAGGCCTGGAAGGAGAGATTGCAGATGAAGACAGTTTCAAGTGCTGAGCACCCGGATGAGGGTGCTGACCCTAGAAACATGAAGAGTGAAGTCATGGAGGAGGACACCATGATCAAAGTCAAGGGGGAACTTAAGCAAGAAGAAAGTCATTATCAAACAAAGGGTATATTAAGGCTAACAATTTCCTTATCTTGCAAAAAACCAAAAGACCTATTAACACTATTACATACATTTCAAGTTGCTTTTTCCTTCAACTTCTCTTGCATCATTATATTAATACATTTTTCTTCATTAATTAGGACAGTTTATTATTATTTTGGAAGAACCAAAATCAACATAGGTAAATTTTAACACTCTATCTGGTATACCAAATTAATGAAGAAAATTAATGAAAACATCCATATTTTGTGATTATTAATTTTGGTCACTGACAAAGCCTCCCAAAGTACTAGTGTGGTTTTAGTTATAGATGGCACAGTTCATTAAAAGTTTCAGTGGTAAATAACCTACACCACCACAGGTTATTTCTTTGACAAACTTTAATGATATTTCCAGTATTTGGTGATTATATTAAAAGTTGTATTGAAGTATGGGGAACGAAGACGACTTTTCATCCAGAATCTTTATCATATAGTTGGTTATATGTACTTATTATGTGCTATTTTCATTTTATAAGGGGTATTTGGTATTGTATACATGTGTACGGGTAGGTGTGTATTTCCTTATTATGGATAGATTTCACCAGAAAATCAATGTTCCTCGCAATCAAAATATTCTCACATATTTGGTTACTTTTAGCGTATAACAAAAAACATCTGTGACTGAACTACCAAAATACACATCTAACATTATGATGGTTAAAGCATGTCAGGAAGCCTCAATATCACTATGCAGTAATGTCGGTACCAGTGTTAAACTCTTCCTGGGAGCACAGGTGACTCAGCAGAGTTTCTAAATTGCTGTGACTCCAACATCAGTTACCCCCTCAATACTTACCACACTCAAATTGACAGGAGTGTTTGCCTTTGGCACTGGCTGATTATAGAGTGATTTGAGAGTTTCATCCAAATCATCTTCCTAGAGTTAAAAAAAAAAAAAAAAGTACATTTTATAAATGAAATATGAACTAAGTAAATACAATTAAAACTACAAAATTATCCTCTGTGCCTACACGCTTCAGACGTGTTGTATACAGGCAGACTCTGGAGATATGGTGGGTTCAGTTCCAAACCAGCGACCACAACTAAGCAAATATAGCAATAACACGAGTCTCATGCATTTTTTGGTGTCCTAGTGCATATAAAAGTTACGTTTATTCTATATTGCAGTCTATTAAATGTGCAATACCATTATGTCTAAAAAAAACAATGCCATGCCTTAACTTAAAATACTTTATTATAAACTTAAAAATGCTAACCATTATCTGAGCCTTCAGCAAGTCAGAATCTTTTCACTGGTGGAGGGTTTGCCTCCGTGTTAATGGCTGCAGTCTGATCAGGGTGGTGGATGCTGAAGGCTGGGGTGGCTGCAGCAATTTCTTAAAATAAGACAATAAACTCTGCTGCGTCAATTGACTCTTCCTTTCACAGATGATTTCTCTGCAGATGGCTATGCTGTTTGATAGCATTTTACTCACAGAAGAACTTATTTCAAAATTGGAGACAATCCTCTCAAACCCTGCTACTGCTTTATCAACTAAGCTTATGCTATATTCCAAATCCTTTGTTGTCATGTCAACTGTCTTCACAGCATCTTCACCAGGAGGAGATTCCATCTCAAGAAACCACTCTCTTTGCTCGTCCACAAGAAGCAATTCTTCATCTGTCCAAGTTTTACCACAAGACTGCAGCAATGCAGTCACATCTTCAGGATCCACCTCTCATTCTAGTTTTCTTGCTGTGTCCATCACATCTTCAGTTACTTCCTCCAATCAAGTCTTGAATCCCCCCAACTCAAAGTCAACCATGAGGGCTGGAATCAGCTTATTCAAGCTCCTGTGCATATTAATCAAAAACGTTCTTAATGGCATCTACGATGGTGAATCCTTTCCCAACGGTTTTCAATTGACCGTGCGCAGATCCATCAGAGGAATACCTGTCTATGGCAGCTACAGTCTTCTGAAATGTATTTCTTAAATAATAAAATTTAATAAAAATAAAAATAATAAATATAAAAATAAATTTAAAATAATGATAATAATAAATCAAAAGTCAAACTTACTCCTTGATCAATGGGCTGGAGAATGGGTGTTGTGCTAGCATGAAAAAAACAATAATCTTGTCCATCTCCATCAGAGCTCTTGGATGACCAGGTGCATTGTCAATGAGCAGTAATATTTTGAAAGGAATTTTTTTTCTGAGCAGTAGGTCTCAACAGTGGGTTTAAAATAGTCAGTAAACCATGTTGTAAACAGATGCGGTGTCATCCAGGCTTTGTTTGTCTATTTACAGAGTACAGGCAGAGTAGATTTAGCATAATTCTTAGGGGACCCTAGGATCTTCAGGTGGTAAATGAGTACTGGCTTCAACTTCACGTCACCAGCTGCATTAGCCCATTAGCCCCTAACAGGAGAGCCAGCCTGTCTTTTGAAGCTTTGAAGCCGAGCCCTGACTTTTCCTCTCCAGCTGTGAAACTCCTAGATGGCATCTTCTTCCAGTAGAAAACTGTTTCATCTACACTGAAAACCTCTTGTTTCATGCAGCAACCTTCATTAATTATCTTAGGAGATCTCCCAGATACCTTGCTGCTGCTTCCACATCAGCCCTCGCTGCTTCACTTTGCACTTTATGTTATGGAGAGGACTTCTTTCCTTAAACCTCATGAACCAGCCTCTGCTAGCTTCACACTTTTCTTCTGCAGCCTCCTTGCCTCTCTCAGCCTTCACAGAGTTGAAGAGAGGTAGGACCTTGCTGTGGGTGATGCTTTGGCTTAAAGGAATGTTGTGGCTGGTTTGAGCTTCTATCTAGACCACTAAAACTTTCTCCTTATCTGCAATAAGACTGTTTTGCTTTCTTATCATTCATATGTTTACTGAAGTAGTACTTTTAATTTGCTTCAAGAACTTTTCCTTTGCAATCACAACTTAGCTAACTGGTACAAGAGGAACACTTGCATTTTGCATTTTGATTTTAAAATCACAAAACTATTTTTTAAGAAATAGGTACAATTTAAGTAAGATTATTGTACTAAGATGCAACTTTGATGCAAGACGCAATATTCTAAATATTTCTTTCCTAAGTAGCTTCTGGTCACACCTTGGCCCATGACCGATGGAATTACATACAACATATAACACATCCACTATATGGGCCTGTACAGTAGAAATGTGCTTCACTGCACCCTCACTCTTCTGAATCACACGCACAAATCCAGTCACCCTAACCCTATATACACGAAGGTAGTTTTCCATATACACGGTTACTTTCATTCTCTCTTAATATGTCTGTGTTGGGAGAATAAACCAAAGGTAAAGGCAGTTGATCAAAGAAAGTAATTATTCACTTTAAGGGATATGGATATGAGACACATGACTTCTCATAATTTCTCTTATAACTTGACTACAAAAACTTCGTAACTCAGATCTCTACACATTCTTGCAAATTTGTAGAGCATGTACTCTAAACTGCCTATCTGAAATTCTCTTTAGAATGACCTAAAAAGAGGGACTCTAAAGCATTCATCACTTGGCCATTTAAGCAATGAAATACCCCACAGGATATTCTGGGTGATACCGGCATTCGGTCTACAAAGGTCTTACCGCAACATAATTTTCTTTTAAAGTCTAGCTTTTAAGAATCCTTTGCAATAACCTGAAATCTAAACTCCAACCTAAATAACCTGCAGCACTGAATTAAAAATGAAAAGAAAAATTATTACACTCATAGATTTACTTCCAGTTACTGAATTAATACTGTGAACTTATATCCTTTCCTCTAACTAGGAACACAAATGCAGTGTCCCTCACTTCCTCTTCTCAGGAAACCACAGTATTTTCTTTTATATATTCCAGTGTTACACATGGTCTCAGGAAGCATATGACATATAATAAGTGTAAGTATTAAGCTATCAGTAAGAGTTTCTGAAGGTAAAGTATTCGAAAGTTGGACAACTATTACAATTAATGTTGGTTCTACATTTACTCAAAAACACAAAGAAATTATCATCAAGTAGAATTCTGGTTTTGAGTTTTCAATGCAATAACTGAATACTTCCATTTCCAGTTATTTTCTTAGGAAAATGAATGAATAGCTTAACCATAAAATTCTTCAAGTGTAAAATGACCTTCTAATGAATATTTCCCATAATTAAGTACAACAGGTATAGAGAGGGAAATATTTGCACACACAGCACATGCACACAAACCCTGGACTTCCGACAAACACTAAAAACATGCTATTATGTTATAATAATAAAGCTTGATTGCCAAATTAGGAGATTGCTCACTAGAAGAGTAAAAGAAGTATCTTAATTTATTAATAATACATTTAAATTCTACTTAAAAAGTATCTGGAGTAGTATTTGTATTGAATTTAGGTCTGTTTTTAAAGACATTCACACTGAATTTTCAAAGATGAGTGTTCTACCAGTAATCATGAGGGAGTGATCTCAAATCCTGAAAGACAACTATGTAGAGTTATGTTCTAGGAAATATTAAGTAGCTCCAGGATAGTATATTGTGTGCAGAAAAGTGGGGGCAGATAAGCCAGGAGCGAATGTCAGATGCCAGATCACGAAGCTTCTAGTGCATTAAGCTGCACGTTTAGATTTTATTCTAAGGAAAAAAAAGGAGCCACTCAGAGGATTATAAGCAGTAAAATGATATAAACAGGTTTCAGAAAGATCATTCTTAGAGATCAGAATGTGGTGGTACTTACAACTAAGAATGTGTATAAAATGCCCATGAGTAATGTCTAGAGAGAAGAGAAAAGAAAACTAAGAACATAAGAACACCAAAATTCTAGGTACAGGTAAAAGAAAAAGTTCAAAGAAAGACTGAGGCTATAACTAAAAGCAAAGAAAACACAATGTCAGATGACCAAACGAAATACAACCTCAAATGTGGGGGAGTATCAAGTATTTAAACAGATAACCAGAGATCAGAAAATGCACCCTATTTTTGAAAATTAGAAAGCAACAATAGGCAATCACGAAAGTTTTTTTAAAAAACCTTTTATTTGAATTAAATTGCATCAAACAGCACAGCTAGTATCTTAGTAAATTAGTCCTTGTTTAAAATACGAATGAATGATTAAGGGGAACATTTACAAATTATCATCCCAGAGAAGTTCATTAATTCAAAGCAAATTTCTGTTTTGTTTTTATTTTTAAGAAAGAAGGATAAAGATGTAAAGATAAATGTAAGAGCTAAAACTCAAATTCTCTGAAGAAAAAAAGAAAGCTTAATGACACTGGATCTGAAAATTATTTCTTGACATGACACCAAAAGCACAAAGCAACAAAAGAAAAAAAAACAGATAAATTGGACTTCATTAAAGGCTACTATAAACAAAGTAAAAAGCCAACCCACACAACGGCAGAAAATATTCACAAATCATACAGCTGATAAAGGATTAATACCTGAATATATAAATAACTCTCACTCCTCAACAATACGAAAACACAATTAAAAAATGGCAAAGGACTTGATTAAATATTTCTCCAAAGAAGACATACGACGACCAATAAGCACAGGAGAAGACTCTGTATCACTTATCTTTAGGGAAATGCACATTAAAACCAAATCATACACCACTTCATACCCACTAGAATGGCAATCATAAAAACAATCAAGACAAAAGCAAAATATAACAAGTGTTGGGGAGGATGTGGGGAAACTGGAACCCTGTGCATTGCTGGTGGGAATGTAAATTGATGTAACCACTGTGGAAAATGTTATGGCAGTTCTTCAAAAAATTAAACATAGAATTACCATATTATTCAACAATTCTACTTCTGGGTATATACTCAAAAGAACTGAATACATGAACTCAAACAGATATTGGTACACCCGTGTTCACAGCAGCCTTGTTCACAACAGCGGAAGCAACCCAAGTGTTCATCTACATAAGAATGAATAAACAAAATGTGGTGTGTGAATAACGGGATATCATTCACCCTTAAACAGGAAGGAAATTGACACATGCTACAACATGGATGAACCCCAAAACATAAAGTGAAATAAGACAGTAGCATAAAGATCTATATTGTACCATTCTACACATACGAGGTACACAGTCCAATCCAGGCAGACAGAATGCAGTACAATGGTTGTCGCCGGGGGCTTGGTGGGGGCGGGGAGGAATGGGAAATTGCTGTTTCATGGGTACAGAGATTCACTCTGGGAAGTAAAAAGGTTGTAAAGATGATGGTACTAATGATTGCAGAACAATGTGAATGTACTTAATGGTACTGAACTGTACACTTAAGGATGGTTAAAATGGTAAATTTCATGTTATGTGTATTTTACCACAATTTTAAAAATGGGGAAAAAATATGACTTACCAGTTCCTTAGCCAAGTAATCTGACAGAGTATTTAGAAGCTTGTAATATACTTCAAACCATGGCAGGTAACTGTAAAAAAATAATAATAACAACTTAAAAAACGTGTGTGTGTGTGTGTGTAATTTAGAATCAAGAAACAAGATGACAAAATAAACATCAAATTTATATTATTTCAAACAGGTTGATCCTGGAGGGCAAAAAAAGAACTATACACCCATGTTCTCTTCACTGTTACAATAAAATCTGATATATAATCTATTATTAGTTTTCATAAAGTAATCAGAATACAAAGTTTCTTTAGAAAGGTGACTCATTACACACTTCTATTGTATGTCCCCAGCTCCTAAAATCACTTAATCCCATTGCACGGCAGGTATGGTATGTATGACTGCACCAAAAGCTCTCATACAATGAAAATTAACCCCTGCAGGGGAGTCCCTGGTGACGCAGGGGTTAAGAATCTGCCTGCCAATGCAGGGGACACAGGTTTGATCCTTGCCCCAGGAAGATCCCACATGCCACAGAGCAACTAAGCCCATGCGCCACAACTACTGAAGCCCGTGTGCCTAGAGCCCATGCTCCATAACAAGAGAGCCACCCCAATGAGAAGCCCACACACTGCAAGAACAGTAGCCCCGACTCTCCACAGCTAGAGAAAGCCCACGTGCAGCAATGAAGACCCAGCTCAGCCAAAAATAAAGTTCCAAAAAAAAAATTAACCACTGTAACAAGATATAAAATAAAAACAAATTTTAAAAAGCTTTTAAAACAAAGATATAACCATTAATTTTAAAATATTACTGAACTGAGTATATAAAAAATAGAATTATGTGCTTATTAATTAAATCAATTCTTCAGAAATTGATGTTTACATACAATAGTGAACTTCAAAATAAATATCAAGAAGAAAGCCTATTTTAAAAATTGTAAATATTATAAATAGCATTTAAGTATCAAAAACATATATAATTTAAAATTCATTTTGATTCATTTTGCTAGACACAAACATAATTTTATGAAAGCAAAATACAAAATCCAAAAATCAATTGTACTAGATAAAATCTGTACTCCTTTTCAACAAACTAAGGTATGTATATTTAAAATCCATCCACAGTTTTTGTTTATTAAAATGAACACTTTTCATATTTAAGAATAAATGACAAAACACACCAGTGCAGTTAATTATCAATTAACAAATATTCATTTTTTCTTCAAAGAATGACTACAACAGACTACTTTTAAGAGAAAACAGTGTGATACTTTTACTACACAATTATATACTGACAAGAGTAGAGATACCTAACAGATTTAAAATTAAAAAAACCAATGACTAGAGCTTAGAAAAACAGCATTCTTTCTGCATTTTTCCATATAATATCTGATTTATTAGTGACCATGAATGATGCTTTTTAATCAGGAGTGGCCTAAACTCAGAAAATTCAGGTAAACTATAGTATCTTTACTCAGCAGAATGCAATAGAGTTCTTTAAAATGATCGTTACAAATTATAAATGATATAAAAGATGCCTATTATATTTAAAAATATCTACCAACTTCTCGTTAAATCTGGCATACCATGTACATCCATTTATCTCTGTGCCCTTTGGAAATGCCACTAAAATTACTGTAAATGAATAAAAACATATAAATTAATGAGCACAAGACAAAAGCAACACAGGTGAATGGCTTTCTAAAAGTGGTAAGCAAACAAAGAATAACTGACTTAGCAGAAGAGAGAAAACCAAAATCTGAGTGTCAACAGAAGGGAAAATGACCATTAGCCAATAGGCTGGTCCCCAGAGCATCCTGAAACACTGATTTGTGAATCTCTCAAAGCAGGAAAACACCTCAAAGGCCCTGTATTTTCTTGTAGTGAAACCCACCACTGCAAATAAGATAATTCTAATTCAGTTTAGTGCCTCTATCTTAAATATAAATTAACTGTCCAACCACCAGACATTTGAGGAAATAGACATCGATACAAACATAAAAGGAACTCTAAGTAAACAAAGATAGTACAAACATCAGATGAGAGTTTCAAAAATTATCATTAATATCCTTAGGAGCTGAATAAAAGAACAGGATGCTATCAAACAAAATCAAATCTAAAAAAGGAGAAAAGTGAAAAAATAAATTATTAGAAAACAAGAAAGATTTCTTAGAAATTCAAAATATAAATGCTGAAAAAACTAAAATCAATAGAAAGGTTAGAAACTACATCAAGAATATCTCCTAGGAATTAGGAGAAAGGGACAAACTGATATGACAGTAAATATTAAAATATCAGGGTATCAATCTCAACTATCATGTAGTTAACTAATAGCGGTTCTTAAAAAAAAGAGAGAAAAAAGAGGGGAAAAAAGAAATGAAAATTTCTTTTTAAAAATATTGGTAAAATCCCAGAACTTTAGACATGAGTCTCCAGGTTGAAAGTGCCACCAGGTTAACTGTAAAATAAATTGAGCCAAACCGGAGTATCACAGTGAAATTCCAGAACAGGGGATAGAAAAGCAGATAAGAATTTCCAAAGAGACAAAACAGGTAGCACACTGAGGCATCAAGTCCAAAACGTCCCTGAACCTCTGTCTCAACAGCAATTCTGGGAAGACAGAAGATAATGCCTCCAAAGGCAGAGGTTAAATCCTCTGCATTCTAGAATTCTTGGTCCAGAGAAACTATTAATCAAGTGTGGGGATAAACTAGCAGCATTTTCAGTCCTTCTAGGACTCAAAAATTTACCTTCTCCATAATACTTCAGGGAAGCAACAAAATGGAGCAGTGAAGCAGAGAGGAGGATAACGGAGATATAGAGACAAGATATCCAACCCCAGGGAAGAACAGGTAAGTCTAAAGATAAATGTGCCAACACCTGGAGAGCACCAGTCCAGAGGGAAACAGGAATGAGAACCCTGGGAAGGAGTTTCTGCGACAGGAGGTTACAACAAGCTGACAGCCTCATGTGGGAGCCTGGAAAAACTTGGGTGGGTGTGTGCCAAAGCTCTTACAGTTTGGGGGAAATCTGAAAATCAGAAGTTGGTACTGGGGACTTCCCTAGTAGCCAATGCAGGGGACATGGGTTCGTTCCCTGGTCTGGGAAGATTCCACATGCCGCGAAGCAAGTAAGCCCGTGTGCCACAACTACTAAGCCTGTGCTCTACAGCCCATGAGCCACAACTGTTGAGCCCACATGCCACAACTATTGAGGCCCGCATGCCTAGAGTCCATGCTACACAACATGGAAAGCCACTGCAATGAGAAGCCTGTGCACCACAACAGAGTAGCCCCTCTCATCGCAACTAGAGAAAGCCCGCGCACAGCAACGAAGATCCAATGCAGCCAATAAAAAATAAATAAAATAAAGTAATTTAAGTCCTACTTCAAAAAAAAACAAGGGAAGGAATTGGTATTGGTTACCTCAATTTTCATGTTTAAATTACTCAACTCTTTTAACCCTAGTGCTTAAATGGCTAATCTATTTTCTACCATATCTTTCACTCACAAAAAAGAAAAAAAAAAACCCTTAAAAATTACTAATACCGTTTTTAGATTATCAACTCAATATCATGCAAATTACCACATCATATTTTCTATACTCACTACAACTCAATGGAATAATTTTCATGGAGGATGTCCTGCCAAGACACACTGTATTTCCTTGGATACAGTACAATTCCTTTCATTTGTAGTCACTGCATAGTCACATTTCAACCTTTAATAGCCTGAAGGAATTGCTATTTCAAGAAAACTCCAATGTATTATGTAATTCAGATCTATATGCTCAGAAAGATGAGACCTAATCTATTCAAGGAACACGCTGGTCTGTTTCCATCCTACTCTCAAGAATCTTAAGATAAAGCAAGATTTACTCATTTTAGGTGGTTTGCATGTCTACCTGTTAATCCTTATATTGCCATTTTCGCCTTACTCAAATAATGTGGAAACTTGTTTGAACTTCCTTCCTGGTTCGCTGTAAAAATAAGGTATGTAATAAATATATCATAATTATAAGTTATTACAAAGTGATAAAATCTTTTTTTTCTAGACCAAATGTTCTGGTTTTCTCATTTTTACATTATTACTTTTCATTGGTAATCTTCCCCTTTTAATTTCTTTTGAATTATGAGAACAAACTGGAATCCAATTTTTCATTTAAGAGGCTAATTTATACCAAAAAAAAAATTTGTAAGATTATAGATGTTTTTGAAAATGAAACAAACTGAATTAATAATTGGTTAACATTCAGTTTACTTTTCAAAACTTAACAGAGCTAGGTATTTTGGTATTGTTGTATAATTATTACTATTTTTTACTATCTCCAAGAATACTCTCACTGCATTGCATCCTGACACCAGGCTACATCTGTTCTTTATACAGGGGATGCTGGATTTCGCTCTCATGCTCATTCAACACTTGACTCTACTATATGTAGATCACTGCTATAAATCAGACTAACATAATGTGAACCATCACAACAAGGCTTACACCTATGGGATATTTCTCACAGTGATCTCTAAGGCTCCATCATGCTTCGTTATTTCTGTTTGGACAGTTAAGACTTACTAGTCAGGTCTATGCTCATCTAGGGAGTAGAGAGCAGAATCTAAGAATCAGAGATTCCACATGTTAAAATAATTGGGAGGACAGAGAAAACTTCTTAGGCACAAACTATATGTATGAAAATACACTAGGTACTTTATATGTGTTCTCTCATTTAATCATTATAGTAATGCTATGATGTATATTTGACTAAACTAAGGTAAAACAACTTATCCAGGGTCACAAAGCTACCAAACGGCAGGCCTGAGATCAGAACTCAGACTGAGCAATAAATGCTCAGGGGTGTGTCAGTCACCCAACACAGATGTATTTCTATAACATCCAGCCTTTGAATAAACACTGTCCACTGACCAGATGTTTTCAGCAAGCTGCATAAACTGTGACAAAATGCATTCATCCTGGTTCAATCTTAAATCAGCCTACTTATAATTTCTATCCACTAAAGTAAATTCTATCTTATAGAATTTGTTCAGAGCATTATCTTTCTTTCTGCCTCTTAAATTATATTTTATTCATATGGGCAAATTTCCCAGCAGATAAACATCTGCTTAATTTGATTCTTTCATTTAACAGATCGGTAATTCCTTCAAATTACAGATTTTAATACTGCTTGTATGTTCATCACTGTGGATAAAAATTTTGAAAAGGATATGGCCTGCAACATGGTACAAGATCTCTCCCCAAACAACATAAATCTATCAACATCTAAGTACATTTCAACCAATAAGAAGACTCATAACTGCATTATCTATTGTCTAGCCAACGTTTTTCTACGTGTAATTCTACGTGTAATTCGCTCATGAGAGATAATGGGACACACTCTTTCCAATTTCTGCAACAGCACTGCCTGATACACCAGTAAGTACCCTCACCATAAAGAACTGAGTTTAGTTACACACAATGTGCTCTTTGTGAATATGTACTGGTTCTTAGTGAGAACTAGCTCCTTTTTAAGTATACATATCACTCATTTTTTTTTTTTAATGAAAACATCACTTGTATCCAAGTGGAACTACTCTGTAACCTAGTCACGCTCCAAGGATGTCAAGGAAGCAGAGACATTTTCTGTTGCAAATAAACAACAGCATACAGAGTGGAGGGTGCAAACTGGCTACATACAGACACACCCAGCCTACAGTCATGTTCTGTTTGGGCAACACACCGTTCCTGTTGTTGAAATGAATAAGTGGCCACCTTCTAAATCAGATAACTCACTTAACAATTTAGATTTCTTCTCTTAAAAAATCAAAAAAAAAAAAAAAAAAAAAGGCAATACTAGTCACACAATTTTTTTTTTTTTTTTTACTTTGCAACAGATACCTAGAGCTGGGTAACAGCTTCTGTCTTTGGATGTGCTGTTTACATAGATCACCCCAATTTCCTATTGTCAGCCAAACCTGCTTATCTCATTTTAGGCTCCTACCTGGTCCCTACAGGTAATTGAATTCACAACCCCTGATATGGAGCAACTATTCAACAGGAAGTCCTGCTTACTTGTTTATATAACAAGAAAATGGTCCAGGGTATGCAAAGCCGTCAATAATCCAAATATTTTAACAAAATTCTATTATACACTTTAAAGATAAAACGTGTGGCAAAAAAAAAAATACACATATGTATAATAAATATCATAAATTATATGAGCTTACCTTGCTCAGGTAAGAAATGTTATTCTCATGTTCTTATTTTTGTGGTTTCTTAATTTTCAAACAATATATGTTCAAAGCTATTAATTTTTAACTAATGTATAAGCTCCTAAACTGATCAATTATCATTAAGCTAAAATAGTTTTCACTAAATTTTACAGTCCCAAAGACATTCAAAATCTGTTTTGTACAACCAAACACAAAAATCCCAGAAAGTTTTTAAAAATGTATCCAACACATAATGACTAAATAAGATTTTACTTGAATTTTATAAAACTGAAAATGTAATTCTTTAACAAAGCATTCCTCTGACTCTTACAGTCTTGTAAACAAACATAAGTATAAAACAAATACATTTAGACCAATTATTTTAAAACAAAAGTCAGGAGATTCTTCAAAGGTTAGTAATAAGATTATTTCCATAAATTTTCATAAAGACATACGGCAAAAGACAGATGAATATATAAAGTCATGAGTCCCCTCAGTGGCAGGCAGACTTCCCCCACACTTGTGCTTCCACTATCGAGCTGATAAAACTTTTACATCCAAAAGTCAAAGGTTAAATAAAGGAAAGGAAGTGTTTTTTGTCAAATAGTCAGGTAACCACTAACAGTCTAAGTGATCAGCAGGAACCTAACTTAGAGTGATCAAATAAAACTAAGGAAACTGCCTTTCCGTAGAAAAACGTCTAATGTCTAGAGGCTGTTTTTCTGTCTGGAAAATTGACACAAAATGTGTAAAATTGAAACATTCTGCTTCTAAGGGACTTGCCTCAAGGAAGAGTGTGAAAGCTCAAGTTTGGTATGAGTTACAGAGAGGGGGCAGGGAGGAGTACAAAGGCCCCAAACACCAATCTGTCTTCCTTATGAAGGTATTTCATTCTGAACCCTTGGTGACAATTTTATAGTTGTAACATTACGTTAATCAAATTGGGAAAAAAGTTTACTTTTTGCATTTTTGCTATCATATGAAAGCAATTCTAAATACAAACACTGGCATGATTTTAATTAGTAATATCAGCGTATTTTTGAAATCTTGTTAAAGTAGGACAGACATGACATAGAAAAGGCTAAAGCATACAAAATTCAAAATTATCAACTTTTATATAAAATAAACCTGAGTTCTAATATTTCTTCTAAAAAGTGAATGAAACAAATAGAAATTAAACACTTACTTTCAAATCTTTTAACAGCGTAAATCCAGTAGAAAAAGAACCTGTGGTTTTGATAGCATTGTGTGTAAATTTTCTGGCTTAGAACTCTAAGGTAAATCTAAAGCACTTTCAAGTCTTATAATAGCATCATCCAGGATGAAAAGTAGCTTTAAAGCTTTATGTGAAAATTTTCTATTTCAGAGCTCTAAGGCATAGAGCAGTTTTTATTAATAATGTATAGAAATCACTTAGCAAAATGCTTGGCTTATAGCAAACAAACACTACCTGATGTTGTTGTTTACTTATTTGTTATTATTAGTATTATCACTGTCATCTCAACCTAAAAGTCTTTGCTATTCAAGAAATCCAACACTCAGTCAGTTTTTGCTTCTCTACTGAAAATTTACTACCAATTTGTATTTAATTTTATTTTGTATTAAAAATTCTTAATCATCCTTAAATGTATTCCATTTTCATTATGACTGCTCTTTAAGGACCTGAAATATTTTAAACTGTTAGATATTAACAAAAACTGAAGAGATATTTATTTATACTTTAAAATTTAGACCATTAAAACACAAACTCAAACTTTAGAAGGTAAAATAAATGAGTTTTTTTATGAAGATATAGTTGATCACGATAGAAAAAAATTTAAAGCGTTTAACAGGATATCATAAAGACAACAATAGAAATTATTAATTTCTATCTAACAATCTTAAACCATTGATACTGAAACTGACCTCTGAATAATCAATCCAGTATTATATCACAATAGAATACCTAAAAATGTAGCATGTTTCAATATAAATGCACTAATTTTGCACAAAAGACAGCTTCAAGAACAAAATACTAAAATTTTTCATATTTGAAAGTCATAATATACTCCAGGTGAAGATATAAGTAATTTTAAAAACTACAACTAGAAAGGAAATCATCTTTGCACTAAATCTCAACTTTTAAGAAAAAAAAGTGAAATGACCAACTGTCAGATTAAGCATGTACAAAAATTCTCAGCACTTACAGGGGATAACATGAAAGCCACAGAAGCTTTTTCAATGTATCAACCACTTCTATATGCATTCATTCATTTTACAAACTGTGAATAAAGACTACAGGTAATTATTTAGTTTGCTATCCAATAGAAAGATTTATAAATGTGTCTTAACAAGTCATGGAAATAGACTAGAATGAATACCAAAATTTAAGTGATGGTTATATGTTACAAATATAAATGCCTTTATTTTCTTTTTTTAAACTTTTCTGGATCTTCTCATTTTTCTAGAGTAAAATATATTACTTGTGTTATCAGAAACACATGGTTAAAGACATATTTCTGTCTTGCTTATTCATGTATTTTGTCATTTTTCTCAATAAATTTTAGCCCTAATAATGCTTAACTCTAAGAAGTTTTAGACTTTAGGACTTAGAATTGAGGCTGAATTCTAAAAGGACCAGGACACTCCCAAAACACTGAATGCAAACATTATTCCAAAGCCCTGGAAGCCACCAGTGAACACAGAGAACCAACAGAGGTGGTCTTCTCTCACAGAACCCCCTGGAAGCACAGTATGGAACTCAAGAAACTGGCCTTTAAATGAAGAGACCTGATTGCCCCAACCAATCCTATGAATAATTCATTTGACAATTCTACCTTCCTTCCCCGCACCCCTCCAAAAATGACTCCTTAAATTCTAAGTCTTGGTTTTTATACAAAACTAAACGAACTTTCTGCTACTACATCTTAAGGATATGAGGACATGAAATGTGAGTGGCTGGAAAAGAAAAAACAGTAGGAAAGAAACTAGGTGTGGTAGCATTTCTCCTATCATCTCACAAAGCATTTCCACCATGTTGAACATTTTGTGTTGAAATTACAGAAAAACACTAACATCTGGCTCTAAGATGGTGATGGGAAGGTTACCTCAGAAGTACTATTTTTTTCTCTTCCAAAGATCATTCTTTTGCACTATAATTCCAAATTTCAAGGGTGTAGAATGAAACGCCTGTCCTGTTCCCATTCTTAATCCTGCTAGTCAACAATGATGAGCTGCGGCCTTTGGAGTCTCTCCAGGAAAACACACTCGTAGGACTATATCCCGTCCTGGATGTCTTACCTAACAAAGATGATCTGGGTAAATTCCCACTCTCATTTTTAATATGCTCTTTATATACTCCTGACATCTCAGAATTTTACAGCAAAATTACTTTTGCTCCTTGCAAAAAGCAGATGAATGCTTAAGTGTATAAAGAATTAGAGATCTATCCTTTCAGACTTTTTTATAAGTATATACAATAATGTATTAACATATAAATCTTTGTTATTGACTACTTCTTATAATATACACAATTATATATGCACATAACTTGTTCTTTACAAACATAAGAACATACTATAAATATTACCTGGAAACTTTTCATCATTTCACAATATATTATAAACATTTCTCCAAGTCAGTGTATGTATGTGAGTATAATTTTTACGAACAGATAAATAATTTTCCATTGTACTAGTCATTAATTCATTAATGTATTTACTCAACAAATATCTATTAAGAGTTCACTATTGCAGGCACTGGGAATACAACGCATCAGTGAACAGCACAGACAGCATTCCGGCAGGGAGGGGGCACAACATGGAGCCTGGGGAAGGGACCACAAAGTACCTAAGCAATTAGACAATGTTTTTGCTGTTATAAACCATGTCGTAATAAATAACTTTGCTCACACTTTACTGCTCACTACTGGGAATATCCCTAAGAATTACATTCCAAGAACTGGAATTAATTGAGCCAAGGAGTAGGAGACTTTAAAAATCTGATATTTTAAAATTCTCCTTCAAAAAGTCATGTCATTTTATAGTCCTACAAACAGAACATGAACTATCTCCTCTTAGGCTTTTTTTTTTAATTTCCATTTCTGCCGATCTTAACATGCTCATTTCTTTTTCCTTTAGTAAGGTGAGCATCATTCGTAGGTATATATGTTATTCACATTTCCGCTGTGAATATGTTATTCAGATGCTTTACGTATTTTTCTACTGGGTTGTTTTTCTCTCTCTTATTAACCTGTAGGTGTTTATTATATTCTGTGGTGATTAACTCTCTGTTACAGTGGTTGTAAATATATTCCTACCAGCTTATTATTGGTATATTAAATTTCCTGACTATATTTGTCGCCAAACATAAATTTTCATCATTATATAGCCAAAGATGCCAACGCTTTTGGCTTCAGGATTCAACGTCAGGATTCAAAGGCTCTCATGGCTACAGTAGTTTTCAAAAATCAACAACATTTTCTTCTAGCACATTCAGAGTTTCATCCTTCCTTTCAACACTTACAAAGTTAAATCTAAAGTGGTGAAGACTTGGTGTAGTATATGGACAAACTAGGACCCAAAACACCATTATTCCTCTCACTATAGAACTCACAGAGACTTGTCGAAATTATTTTCACAGACGTACACTGATTATACCTTAAAACAGGCATTTACCTATCCATCACAACTTTCTGAATAAACTGCTGAATTTGATTATATTTTAGTTCTCTGTTTGCTAACTTACTGGCTATTCTCTAACTTGGCTATTCTCCAAGAACACCACTGCATACTACTTTCCAGGACAACAACTGAGACATGCCATTAATATCTTGAGATGGCAGTCGTCTAATTTTCTAAGAAAAAATAAGCTGTAGGATAGAATTTTCTCAATTTAAGATTCTCTTCCACAGTTTTTTCATAAAGCTTTGATATCTATTTCTTATTTACCAGAAAGCACCATCAATTAACAAAAATAAAAAGAATATTTACTCCTTTTAAAAAGACTAAATAACCAATACTGCTTATTGTGAAAAGTTTTCTTTATTGGCAGAGATGAGTTTTTTGTTTTTTATTACATTAATATAATAGAACCATATTCTCTGCAGGTAAGACTATTCTTCATGCAGAGAACTACAATATTCAAGTCTTCTTCCACACAGACGAGTTTGAGAACCACATAAAAATAACTTGATTATGGCAACTGCTCTAGAATCTGTTTCCTACAAATTAATGACAACTGGTTTGGAGATACAGACACCACACTAATCTTTCAATCATTTAATAAATAGCTGTGGCTCATATTTTGTGTAAATATTTCAAGGTTAACAATGGCTTTCCTAAATTGAAACAGAAATATCTAAGAATGTTTATTCTACAAGCACATTTATCGGGACTATTGTGAAAATTTAATAACTATTTGCTAATTATTAATAGGTTCAGTGTATTCAAAGTATGTTAAGAGTTCAAAACAAAGAGAAAGATTTAGACTCTTTAATTATGAATATCAGGAACTCACTTTGGAGGCCATGAGATGAGCTGTAAAACAGATTCAAATATTACAGAAGAATGATGTCTATAAGTTACTCTCAAATGGGTTAGCAAAAACACACTATAAGAGAGAAAAAGCGACATGGAGAATGTGTGTGTGTGTGTGTGTGTGTGTGTACACTGAGAGAGTGGAAGAGGGGAGAGACAGAAGCGGGTTAACAACTGAATCTAGGGGATGTGTAGATAAGAGCTCACGGTTCTATTCTTGAAACTTTTCTGTAAATTTGACTTTTTAAAGAAAAGATTTAAAAATTCACAGAGAAAAATTAGCACGTACACCTTTGGTCCTTCTGTTAGAGCAAACGTGCCTTGGGCAGAGTGTATGAGGTGACAGTCCCCTTTAAAGTGTACCTTTGGAACTTTCAGCATGAAACACAAAGATAAAAGGAGATCCCACCACCCACTTTCCACATGGTCACTCCCAACCCCGCTGCCTAAAAATCTGGCTTCAAACTAGAAGAATCAGCCTACCGCTTGAAGCATAACAGTCTTCTGGACAAAACATTAAGTTTTAAATACCACTGTTCCAGAAGGAAAAGTTGTGCCTAAAGAAAAAAAGAGGAACATTCACATTCTATTACTTATAGAGCAGTTAAATGCTTAGTTTGAATAAAGACTGAAAACAATTCTCCAACTCTAACAAATATTCTGAGTAAAATTTATAACCAACCCTCAAAGAGTGACAGAAAGGTAGCTAAACAGCAAATGAACAGAGAAGACGTCAATTTTGTACCCGCGTTCTCCTGCAATATTTTATTAAATTTAACGTTATTTCTTTGAATCCAGAATTTCTACAGAATCTAGCTTGACCAACATCCATATTACACTCACAGGACAGGCGCACCTGCACTTCTGAGTCATCAGGGTATATTAAAGGGAAGCTAACCTTCAGGACCCTCCCTCCTCAGTACCAGCAACTCAAACCCAAGGTCCACAGACAGAGACACGCTCTCAGCTGTCTACCGAGTCCAGGCCAACCAGGTAAGTGACGGAGGCGCACAGGTAGGGCTTGTGAAACGAGTAGACTCCGCACACAATGAGACACCTGCTGCTCAGTGCCAGCTCACTGCTGCTGGGGCAGCAAGACCAGCTCTCGCAAAAGGAATGAGAAACATGAACTTTATACAAAATTTCACTACAATTTATAAGGTTAGAAATATCTTCTAAAATTTTTAAAACACCATATGGCCAAATAAAACACCTCTAAACACTTCTTCCCAGATTCACCAGTTTGCAACCTTTACCTTAAACCAATGTTATTCACTTTCAGAAATCCAAGTTCTGGGTCAGCAACAGAAAAGAGCACATATTAACCGAATTTTCTGCATCCTACTTAATATGTGAACCATATATTATTTAACCCATATCTTAATTTTTCAAAAATAAACCCACAAAAACTCATCTTTAAAAAGAGCCAATTCTAACACAGTATTGTAAATCAACTATACTTCAGAAGAATAATTTTTTTTTAAAAAAAGAGCCAATTCTTTGAGGCAAAATTCTACTGTTACTGGTGAATCTTTAAACATAATTGATGCTATAGAGAGAGAGTAAATAATTTTTCAACCTAGTTGGATTTCAAGAAAACAAATAAAAAATATATATAAGCATATTTTTAAGCATCCCAAGCATAGCAACGGACAAAAGACAGGCTATTGTGTATCCAATTTTATTTTTCACCACAAATACTCACCTAAGGATGCATAAGCAGATTTTGCCTCCTGATGTGAGTCGGCAGAATCCAAACCTCTGTTTACTTTCGATGTCTGTCAGTACAAAGGCAAAGTGCTGTCCGACTTGATTCTGAGACACTCTAAAACACAGTAATATTGTAACACTTTAAGCCCTGTATGAGGACTTTCTTACAGCAAACCAAAAGCAAGAATGGATGTTATGTGGCATTGTTTTCACCTTTCCAATCAGTTGGTTCTCAGAGCTAGAGCTGTGTTTAAAAACTGAGTGTGAAACATGTAAACTAAATCATGAATCAAGAACCAAAATAGGTGGTAACACCTGTAGTTGAGCAATTCTGCGTATTCTGTCCCTTACTAGGGAAGCATAAGATGTCTTACCTAAGTTTTCACATGCTTGAAAGCACTTATCAAATATTTCGTAAATTCTGAAAATACCACCGATGGAACCGTGGGGGTGAGAAGCGGGTTGTGACGGTCTGCCCTCCCCACCCCTCCTCCGATTACGCCGAGGCTGCTCCCACAGCAAAGCGTGTCGCTGCTGCACAGCCTACTGGCTGCCACGACCAACTCTGTTTAATTGCTTCTTCTGTTGACATTCTCACCCAATAAAGTACCATACAAATTACTACTGGCATTTTTTGTTAGCATTCTCTTCTAGAGCTACCCATGTCCTGGTAATAAATTTCCAAGTACAAAGTAAGAATACAATTTCCATAAAAAAGCTTACTGCAAAGAATTTTAGCTAATGCTGAACTAAGTATCATGCTACCATTGCATGTGTCGCACTGCCAGGTAAGGTGTGGTATAAATCATCACACTGAACCTTTATTATTATTTAAAATATGCAAGTGTATTTCCTGTTACTGGCCATAATCTTGCCATTAGACAACAATAATGGAACATTTGCTTCTTTGTCCCAAAATAAAGTTCCCAGCACACCTAAATTTTGGCTTTGAAATAGCCACAGGAATTATGAACAAAGAAATAAGTTACTTACTCCTACTGCACCAATACTACAAATCATTTTCAACTGTCAGGAAATACTGCATTTCAAATGCTGAACACTTACCAAACACACTGTTATGTGGACAGGTTTGTGGGGGTTTTTTTGGTTGTTTTATTTTTTAATTTCAACAAACTTTAAAAACAACCTCTAGCGTCTGCTGTGCCCTCTAGTGCCCAATGTTCACAATTTCCTTCCATACCTTTCCTTCCTTTCCTTCATCTTTGCTCTTACTTTGGAAACTGCAGCTTTAGCAGGCACAACTGGTTCCCCAGAAAGAGGAAAACAAGGGGCATCACTCACCAGCAGTTCTTACTAGTATCCATTAACCTGTCCTTTGAAAGGCTCTATCTTTAACACTGTAGAATTTTAGATTTTTACTAATCTTTACTTTTAGCAAAATATTTTCCTGAAATAAATTTTCTTTTAAGATCGCCTCCCAGCATACTCTTAAAAAAACTGATAATAGGGTGTGAAAATCACATGAAAAACAATAAATGATCTGTTATTATGCTCAAAGGGCTATATATTCTGTGACATTCCAGCTACACACAGGTAATATTCTATTCATTCAGCATTTGTTCAGTAAAATACAAACATAATGAGATTTTCAAAACTGCTGGGTAAGAGGGTTTCTCTGCAGCTTTCCATAATATTGCACTATTTCTATAAAGCTATTCTTGGGAGACAACCAGCCATGAGTTTTACAATATCACACAGATGGTCTTTTCAATCAGGGTGAAGTGAGATAGAAACCAGGATATATATGTCTAATTTTAAAAGACACAATTCTAAGGCTCTGATAAAGGGCATATTAATGTTTTTTTTTTCTCCTCGTGCTTACAATATGTACCTGAAGAACAAAAGGGAGAAATGGAACCTTAAGACTAACCCTAACTGGCACAGTGGAAAAAACAGAAGATATAATGATTTGGAAGGCTTCTCCATTTCAAATATTATTTAATTTTGAACCTCTAGTCTTTTTTGTTAAGAGGCAGTGGAAAAAAAGTACATTTCATTTTATAAACAAAACGTAATAACTTTAAGTTCTCACTAAGATGGGCTAAGGTTATTTTAAATGATGACTTATACTGTACCTTTCAACGTCAAAGGGGAAACAGAACTTTGGCACAGTCTGTAGTACTTCCTGCAAATGCAAATTAAAAAAAAAAAAGCTTTAGAATATTTTTAAAGATGCATTCAAAACTTTTTTGGATTTTTTTTTTAGGGAAAAAGTTTGTTTTTTTAAGAAAAATAGCAGAGGTTCCTAGACTAATGTAATTGATTATTAAAAAGGAATTAAGTGTGTGCTTTGGCAGATTGCACTGACAATGCCACGGAAGCCCCAGGAGGGAAAGGCCTGGCCTGAAGGGTATTAACACCCCTCACATCCCCGCTGGGACTCCCTTCAACAAGGCCATATGGATTTTACAAGAACACAGCACCATATGGGTAAGCTGCGTCTGCTGCTACTTGTACCACAGACCAGCCACAGGGACTGCTGACAGATCCGGGCTCAAAACTATAAACGTTGTTTCAATTAAAATGCAGGCAGAGAAAAGGGAATGAAGTTGGCAGCAGAATGAATTACTGAGAGGTATAACAACTCTACATGCCCCATAGTTAAATGGTTCAAAAAAGAGGATTTTCTATAGCTAAAGAAACACATTTATATGTTGAACTCTTGGTAAATTCAACAGCAGTAACACTAAGTTTTACCTCAAATAACACTCTTAAACAAATGTGTATCTAAAAACAAGCCTTTAAGTGTTAAAACAACATTGCTTCTACTCTGTGTGCTTTTATTTAAGAATTGCCTAATATGAAAATCAATGTTTTAAGTAAGCATAGAAAACAATCTTACTGACTTTGAAATTTGCAGTGATTTTATAGTCATTATAAAATAATTTTAAAAGCTTTTAGAAATCATATACATTAACAAGTACAGCATAATGCAGATAACTGTCAGATATTTGGCAAAACAAAAAAGAAAAAGATCTATTTTGTTATATATGAAAAACAACCTAAAATTAACTCCTATTATAAAGTTAAACTTCAGAATTGAAGAGACCATCATACAAGTTTAAAGCCAGGTCATTTTACAAGACAAAGCAGAGATTTATAAGGATGTTTCATATTAAAAAGAAAAAAGAACCAATATCTCGATGCAGTAGTCACCCTCCCCCAAAACATTTACATATTACCCCTTTACCAGTAAAACTTACATTCAGAGAAATCCATCCATATATGAATATTAAACCCGATACAGAAACATAGTATTGTTTTAAAGCAGAATTTCTAACCTTCTTTTAAAATGTAGACGGATATAAAGTATCAATTAAAAATAAACCTCCATAAAATTCCAATGCCAAAACTTAAGAAAGCTTTAAGAGCCTAAGTCCCTGAAGCTGAAAGACAAGCATATGGAAAACAGTTATCTTCTGTCTATAGGGCAGGGTACCTGGTTTGCTTATGAACATGTACATTTCTAAGTATGAGCACAAACCCCGTATTTAGAAAAAGCTGCTTTACTACTGACAATGCTTTATTATCAACAAATGGAACTCAAAGGGCTGCTAAACGTGAAATAATTCGAATTACTTAAACTGAAAACAGGTCATTACAAAAGAGAACAGTTCATTTGACTATGGCTAATTCTTATCTTGTGCTGCAAAAGAGTGAAGCCAGTTCCCATATGTACAGCACACACGAACACTATTCAGATACCCCCCTGCAAAGCTGTTCATATCATTTCTGTAACAATAAAGATAGATATTCGAAATCCATTGTCTGCTTCCAAATACACCCGAATTAATAATATATTTCACATCGATTTTAAGCCTCAAATGAAGAAGAATGCTTCCTGGTTAGTTGCTCAATCGTTCACACCCTCCCCCTCCCTCCTTCCACAGCAACACACATGCACACACTTCTGCAAAACAGCCTCCGCTCGCTCCCCAACTGGCAGAAGCATCCCTCAGGGGACAAGTCTTTAAACCTCCGCACTCTTTAAAATTCAACCAGCCAGCAGGTCTATAGACTAGTGTATAAACAGTATAGACAAAAAAAATCCTCTCTCAGCTTATGTCAGTGACAAAGCAGCTCAGCAGTTGACTGTTCCTCCCCTGACAGTATAAGCTGGGCTTACACAGATCAATGGCTGCAAGTCCTACCTAGCTCCCAGGGCTCGGTTTTCTTCCTTAATTACAGGTGCTATTCAAACTGAGGTTGAAAAAGAAAAGACAGAGAGAGAAAGAGAGTTGGAGGAAGGAATAAAGTACATGCAAACAGTTTTTTGGATCTTTATAACAATGATGTTAACTGAAAATTGTACTTTTATATTGATTAGAGTGCTCATAAACTCTGGTGTTCCCACCACACAGTGCTCTTGACACGACACACACACACCCCCCACACCCACACATTTCTGGACTGGCATCCATAGATTAGGTGAAAGGTTTAAGACAACACTCTTCAAAAGTTATGTTTCTCTATTCCTACCAGGTTTTGTTTTTATGAAATATCTAATTTCTTTAGGCAAGAAAAATTATTCAGGTTCTCAAAATCCTCTTAATTCTCTAAAATACGTTAATACAAAAAGAACACGACTAACATGTCAACTGTTAAGCACAGAAATAACAAAAAGAATGATACAGAAAATAAAATTATGAATAGCAAAATGCAAGGGGCAATAACACATATATCTGCATATGCCCTAAAGACACACATACACCATATAAATAAACTGACTGGGAAATGTGTACACAACTGAAAACAAGGACTGATGAAAATGCATACATTGTGGAGGTTTCCTGTCCTATATCCTGTATCTGGACTAATAAGCATTATGATCAAACTGACCCTTTAAGAGAGAAGAGGGTAAAATGCTTGTGTTAAGAGTGGTATATTGACTCTTTACCCATGAGGTTACCACTGAGCTTTATAAATTCATCAAATAAAAGAGGAAACAAGCATTTAAGAATCCACTTTTTTAAAAAGGCTGAAAATGTAAAGTTTACCTCTTGATTAAAGTTTAGTAACTACAAAGGTCTTAGAATGTCTCTGAGAAAACTCTAAGAGGCAATGAGATGCATCACTGTTAGAATCTGTAACTGTCCTCCTCCTCACTGGCTCCTTCCCCTTACCTCCACTGAAAAGCTGACGTTCTCTGAGGTTACACAGTCCTCTTGGCCACACTGGGTAAATTACACCTGCCTAGGCAATCTCCCCTACACCCACGGATTCAACTACAACTACCAAATTTCTCAGTCCTGTGGTTTAGGTATTTCCGCAAACTCCAGAATTATGCTTCTAACTACTTCCTAGTATCAATTTCTGAACATTCCCCAGATACTTCAAGTTCAGGATGAATAAAACTGAAGTCATTCTTTTGGTTTTATACTCCTCATTGCCCAGAACGGCAGCACCATCCACCCAGTTACCCACACAAGCACATGGTCGTTGTCTGGACCTCTCCCTTCCCCTGACCCCAATATGCAATCAATCACTCATCAAATTCTGTTAATTCAGTTTCATAACTACCCTGGCTCCAGGGGTTCTCAATGGGAGGGCAGAAAGAATTAGAAGGAAGATAAGAAGATGTAAGAATCGCTGGGAAGGGTTTCTCAAAACACACCTGACTGCTTACAGTAAGGGTCTTGACTCTTTAACTCAGTTTGAATGGCACCTATAACTGAGGAATAAGACTAACTGTATCAGACAAGGGTGCCTACTGTACACAAGCAATGTTATTCTCTCCCTGCAAAAAGTGACAAGGTAGACTTGTTTGGGGACTAATTCAGCATCCTCCTCAAGGACTCAGGAGTCTTCCATCCTTCTCTCTGCTGTTCTGAGTTTGTGGCTTTGTCCTCAGCCACCTTTACTCGTGGTCACAAAATGAGCTGCCAGAGTTCAGCTGACCACATGAAGACACCACAGCGTCCAGCTACAGCTTCCTGGAAGGCTCTTTTATCAGCGAGGAAACCTTTCCCAAAAGCCCCATTGGTTGACTTTCCCATCACAGCCAATCAGCCAGAAGGTCACGGCCACTCCTAGACTAACCACAGGCAGGGAAACGGTTATCCACGCTTAGCTTAGCCTTAGACTGGTTAGAGGAAAAGTCAGAATTCAAACCCATTTGTTTTCCACTAACCATGGCACATGTAATTAATTATAAAAAAGCCGGAGTGAAGTATCATATTTTCTTTCTTAAGACTCCTCACAATAATTTTAATAAGAATTAAAGTTATACCAAAGTTCTCAGGAAAAAAATAATACAATATTATATGACAGTTTTCAAATATGCATACTTTTATTCATTTGAATAACACTTTCAGAATCATTTTGTAAAAAGGAGGCTTATCAATTTTAATCTAATTTTTCACAAAGGTCACAGATTCCTAAAAAGATGGTCTCTTAATTTTGAATATTATCTCCCAAAACAAATGGGAATTCATTAATACTGTGTATTCACTCAATCTATTTGTGCTTTACATGGGGGAAGAATAAAGTTTTCTTTCCTGAAAAGAAACGTTCACTGAGCTACTCAGTGACAAGCAGGTTACACAGTGCAGAACCAGGTCCCCACCTGCACCTAGATGCTCCAGGGCACACAGCACACCGTAGGGCGCTGCCGCAAGATGGTGAAGTTTTCAAGGAAACAGCTACACTACCAGGGTGATCAGATTAGGATGCATTTTATTAAAAGGCAGAACTACAGTAATACAGTAAATTACACATACAGCCTCTTTAAACATCATCTCGTTTTCTAAGGTTTCTTAAACTTGGAGACTCTATTTTAAACTTAGAGTCAAGGAATAACAATCAGAAAAATTGCAGGATTTTTCTCTTAGTTTTACTTTCATGTACTATTTCAATTAGAAATAAATTTCTCTTTCATCCTTCTTCCTTAAATTAGGCAAAGCACTGTAAGTTTGTGAATTTTAAAACACTAAAAGTGTTTAGATTGCTAATTCTGATCAAGTTATTTTTCACTATCAAAAATTAAAAATGAATTTTTATTGTTGGAAGATTTAAATAACTGCCACGAAGCAAATACATTCAACTGTAAAAACAACTGTAATGCTGAAAACCAAATTTCTATGTGTATCAGTCAGGCAATGAGACCTCTGTAGTCCACATTAGCTTAACGCCAATGAAAAAGCCTAGATTCAAAGCAGGACAGAGTGACGTAACCAAAAGGATGTATACTGTACTTGCAATTAGATAGATGGTTTACTTGGCAAATAAAAGGAATAATATATTTCTCTCATTAATTTAAGATAAGGAGAAGAATTTAAAAGGCATGAAAGGAAAGTATATACAGAAGCAAATGGGCTTCCAAAGATTTTTGTCAAAAATTCTATTACAAACTACCTTCAAATTTTTATCCTTTGGTTAACACGAACTTTTAACCAATGATTTGAATAACAATTATCCAACTCTAAGAAAAAGCCACCTAGGAAGACTCCCTTTCTTTTTCCCTAATAACCACATAACCTCCCATGCCTTTCAGACTAATATATTTATTCACTGACTCACTCACCCCTATTTTTTTTTTACCAGTAACATTTTCTAGATCAAAGGAAATACCTATATAATACAATAGAGCCTTGCCTATAATATTTATTTGCATTATACACATTAAGGTACTTAAAAATGAATATCAAACTGCCATTTAAACCATGATAAGCAGAATTAAGATAAGTAGGAAAATGCTTCAATTTTTAGAGAGAAACAAGTTTTACGCCAGTCAACTGATCCACTACCATGACCCCAACCCACAGATGGATGCAGTGGAGAGTAAAGGCAACAGGATTCCTTATTTTCAGAGCAAAGACAAGATCCTAGAAAGAAGCACATGCACCAGTGTGCAGGCACCCACCCACGAGGCGGCACAGCCCAGTGGTCAGTGCACGGTGCTCCAGAGCCAGGCTGTGCTATGCGCCCCGTCAGCACCTCTGGAAAATGCACCAAAATTATCAGTTCTCTCACAGGATTAAGTGAGGATTTATTTGGGGATTTCTATGAGGATTAAATTAAAAATCCATGGAAAAGGATTAGACAATGTCAGGTACATAAACCCTAACTAACAACTGTTAACTCTTTCATTAATTAGTTACTTATTTTAGGAACTCAAGTGTCACATGAATTCAAATGAAGAAGATACTTTTTCAATAAATATTTATTAAATTACTACAACATTTAAGGTCCTATGTCCAATGATCTATGCCAAAACATTAACATACTGAGATACAAACTGATGAAAAGTATTATACTGAATAATTTATCTGCCTCCTGGGAAGATGGTTAACATATTTAATTAATATAGACGCCTATGGATATAGATATACATTTGAATATATTCAACTATTTCTGTTTAATCAAACACAATAGAAGCAAACTCGGTTAAGGCTGCAAAATCATACACTGTGCATACCTGATGATGTCAATACGTACAGGAGCTTACTTTGGGCTACCATCCTGGCTACTTCTTTGAATTAAAAATATCTTCAAAGAGTCATGCCAAGAGACATTTTTCATTTAAGGGAAGGTTTACTAATAAAATTCCTTTTTCATGTACTTATTTATCAGTGCACTTAATAAGGATTAATTACCAGCTGTGCATAAGGCACTGGCCAGCATGAGGAATGGAAGCACCTCCTGTTCCCTTCACCACCTCAAAGGGGGCTTCCCTGCAACTGTCCTGGAGAAGACACTGGCAGAGGTGTCCTTAGAAAACACATCCTCTTTGCACCACTGCCCTTGATTACTGAATTATGTTTTCCATTTTCTTTAATTTTAAGTCACTCTTTGTTCTTTGTTAACCTTTATCTGGATTTTATGTTTTCCCCAGTCTTGTAGACTGCCAGACCCTTGATTCATATTACTTCTCATATTCTTCAGACCTTGACCGTGTGCAGACAACCTCTCTGTCATGATATTCATGAAAATATTCTCCATTCATTGAGTAAATCACACATTAAAGAGTGTAGTTTGCTGTTACAGATGACAAATAAGGTATATGTCCCAGAGAACTAAATCACAATTATCCTTTCTTTTTTTGGATCCTGCCTTGAACCTAATTCAGAACTACGCCTGCACTGCTTGATTTTCCCTGGATAGTGAATCCTGTGATAAACCAGATGGGAACGTTGTTTGTCTGCTACTTTAAGAAACAACAGAACCTTTAGTTATAGAGCATAAATCAGGGACCCTACACTTTAGATGACTACTGTATTCTTGGAGCAACAGTACACTTACTAATTATTTCTCTATGCCTTGAAGGCTCCTGGAGTCTATAAGGTCACCTAGTAGAAATGAGACTCACGGTATCTTTTAAAAGTTTGGAAGAATCACAACTGTCTATTTACCTACTTGGAGGCTTTGTCTAGAAGAACTAAATTATAATTACACAATTATAAAATACAGACTGTTTTAGGAAGATTATTTACTTAGATATAAAGTCTAATTAGTACTAACTCACATTTACAAACTCAATATGAACTTACCTATACAAATAATTAATATATTTATATATGTTTATGTATATCCATTTAGCAAATATTTAACGTGTGAATAGCAATCAAAGACAATCACACTGTAATGCAATAAGAGCACTGGTGGTAAAAGTGAAAAACACCAGGGAGTCTAGAAATGAGACATGTACACCAAATTTAGGAGGGGTGCTTCTGGAGGAGTATGGTGAAAGTACCAAGGGAAGAAGTCTCATCTATTGATAAACAGAGAAATACAGAGAGAATGAGAAGTTGGCCAGACTATCGTACGAAGGGAGAGAGGTAGAGAGGAGGTAAGGGTATTTTTCCCATCACAGGAAAGAACACTACAGAAAGCTCCAGAAAGGTCTGGAGATGAGAAAGAACACATACAAAGTTTGGGAGGATGATAAGAGAATGTGGCTTGAGAAATAAGCAGGGGACTGATTCTATCACAAGGCTTTTAGAACAATTAAGAAGTTCTGACTTGAGGCAAAGAGTAGAGAAACCACCCCTCCTGGTTTGCCCAGAACACTTTACATGCATCTTCTCAGCATAGTTAAGAGCAGCAATCCCTTTTACTCTCAAAAGCGTCCAGTTAGAACGGCCATCATCAGAAAATCTGGAAACAAGAAATGCTGGAGAGGGTGCAGAGAAAAGGGAACCCTCCTGCACTGTTGGTGGGAATGTAAATTGATACAGCCACTATGGAGAACAGTATGGAGGTTCCTTAAAAAACTAAAAATGGAACTAGCATATGACCCAGCAATCCCACTCCCGGGCATATACCTGGAGAAAACCATAATCAAGTAAGAAACATGTACCACAATGTTTACTGCAGTACTATTTGTAATAGCCAGGACATGGAAGCAACCTAAATGCCCATCAACAAATGAATGGATAAAGAAGATGTGGCACATATATACGATGGAATATTACTCAGCAATAAAAAGGAATGAAACTGAGTAATTTGTAGTGAGGTAGATGGACCTAGAGTCTGTCATACAGAGCAAAGTAAGCCAGAAAGAGAAAAACAAATACCGTATGCTAATATATATATGGAATCTAAAAAAATGGTACTGATGAACCCAGTGACAGGGCAAGAATAAAGATGCAGATGTAGAGAACAGACCTGAGGACACGGGGTTGGGGGGTGGGGGTGGGGGGGCGAAGGGGAAGCCGGGATGAAGTGAGAAAGTAGCACTGACATATATACACTACCAAATGTAAAACAGATGGCTAGCGGGAAGCTGCTGCATAACACAGGGAGATCAACTTGATGACTGGTGATAATTTAGAGGGGTGGGAAGGAGTCATGGGAGGGAGGGGATATGGGGATATATATATAAATACAGCTGATTCATTTTGTTGTACAGCAGAAGCTGGCACAACAGTGTAAAGCAATTATACTTCAATAAAGAGCTTAAAAAAAAAAGTGTCCAAGTTACAATTTACCGTAACAGAAATCAGAACAGTAGCATCCTTGGGCTGTGGGAGTGGGTTAGCAGGCACAGAAAGTAACCAGGAAGCAGCAAGAGGGAACTTTCTGGAGTGACAGATATTGTCTGTATGTTTAAAGGAATGTGGGTTACCCAGGCACAGGCACCTGTCAAAACGCATTTCACTGAACTCTGGAGACCTGCCTTACACCATATACAAATCATCAGGGAAAAATAATAAATAAGTATCTCAGTTTGGACAATAAATCATGGTCCCCTGACCTAAGAGAAATGGGGAAGCTTTGAAGGGTTTAAAGCAAGGGAGGGACATGACTGGACTTGAATTTTGGAAAGATCACTCTGGTTACAGTTTGTAGAATGGGTTTTAAAAGGACAAGACTGAAGGCTGGAAAATCAGATAGAAGGCTTTTGCAATCACTGAGGTGAGTGGTGCTTGCCTAAAGTTAGGTGCAACAGGAATGCAGAGAAGCCACGAAATTGAGATACAAACAGGAGTAGAGATGAAGACGTCCTGGAGGTAGCTGGATAAAACATCCGGAGCTGTAGAGAGAGGATCTGGCCTAGACAAAGACAAAGAAAGGGAGCGGCACTGACTAAAACATACAGAAGTGATGAGAGACAGGACTCTTCTACTGTCTGCTGCCATGGACAATTAATATTCTTCATATTTTTATAGTCCTCTCTACAAGGAACTTTGTTATAATACTCCCAAATTATGAAATCACTGTATTTTCTCATAATCCTATCTTTATCTTCCTAATGATCTATATCAAGATATAGGTTACAGAGCCCTCAACCACTCCTGGTATTATAATCACAATATGTCATCAGTCAGTAACCAGATATCAATGAAGTCAGTACCAACCCAGAAAGTCCTGGTTGTTACAACTGACATGATCAGTCAGAACAAACGAATCTCCAAAATCTTTGAGGGCATATTCAGCTCCGGAGTTCCCCTAATGCCTAGCCAGTGCCCGGCACATCACTCACACTCTGAAAAAAAACCCTGACCTCATGTGAAATGACACTATTTTAGCACCATCAGAATCAATCCGCCTCGGCAGACAGTTCAAGGAAATGTGATTTAAGAGTCTGCATGCTTTTTTTTCTGATTATCTTCCCAAAAAAAGGTGATAAAATAATTGCTTACTCTGTGCCAGGTTCTGACCTAAGCACTTTACATATATTATCTCATTTAACCTTTACAACAACTCATGTTTTATTCCCTTTTCTATGTGGAGGGAAAAAAAAAAGAGGTCAAAGAGACTAAAGAACTTGCCCTAAGTCACACAGCTAGCAAACGTTAGAGTCGGGATCTGAACTCACAGGCTGAAGCATCTAGTCATTAATCCCCACTCTGTGCATTTTTTTCTCAGTTTGTTTTCATGTAGGGTCCAACATATAATCAGCAGATGCCTGAATCTGATGCCTGCTGGAAGTTGTCCATACAGATGAAGAGTTAAGGTTATACAATTAATACTTCAGAACCAAAGAGCAACTTGGTGTACGGAAAAATGAAGGGGGCCAAGATGTGAGCAAATCATGGGAGAAGAGATGGGATAACATGTCATCACAAATGTGAGTCCTACCTGCCCTGGGCTGTTCTATGCCCTTGAAATTAAGTCCTGAGGCAAAAAAGAAATGCTGCTTACGTCTACGCTTATTTTTTTTTCCACTGAAAATATTAGATTTACAGTAAAAACATACATCTGATTTCTTTCAAGTAACAGACTTATAAATAAGGACCTAAGTAGATTCTCACAGAGGAGCAAAATACCAAGGAATTAAACTTGAAGCATATTATTTAAAATCCGAAACAAAATCATCTGTCACTTATCAGAACAAGGATCATACCAGAGCAAGTAAACAATGCTCGAGTAACAAAGGCAGGATGAGGTTAAACAAAGTTAAAAGTTCCAGAGGGGCTGAGGGTGGAACCATCACGTATTGATAATCACCTTGGGCTCAAGAGCAGGAACCTGCAGATCAGGCCAAAGCTGCCTCCCTGCAGCGGCAGGTGAGGACCTGGAAAACTGCCACTCAGAGGGTAAACCCCAGGTCACTGATACCATCAGCCATTCTGCTCACGAAGGCTGCGAGACATTTTTATCCTCTTCAATTTAAAGCAGGAACTAAGTACTTAGTAATTAATATAAAACCTTATTCAAATATAAGCTAGCAAGCAGGACTAAAAATCAAGAATCTAGGCGGCTTCCCTGGTGGCGCAGTGGTTAGGAATCCACCAGTCAATGCAGGGGACATGGGTTCAAGCCTGGGTCTGGGAAGATCCCACATGCCGCGGAGCAACGAAGCCCATGTGCCACAACTACTGAAGCCTGAGCGCGTGGAGCCCATGCTCGGCAAAAAGAGAAGCCACTGCAGTTAGAAGCCTGTGCACTGTAACAAAGGGTAGCCCCCACTCGCCACAACTAGAGAAACCCCACGCGCAGCAACAAAAACCCAATGCAGCCAATAAATTAACTAATTAATTAAAAAAAAAAGAATCTAGGAAATCTGGTGGTTTTGTGGGGTTTTTTGTATTTTTAGGCCATCTTAAATTATACAAGATTTTTCTTTTATAAAAAATGTACATGCCCATACTTTTTAATATATCAAATTACAATTAAATTTGAAGTCATAAGTGGTCTTTTTTTTTAATGATTTGCCTCTTGAAATTCTAAATAGAAATATTGTGAGCTATTATTTTGCAAACTTATTCTGCTCCACCCATTACAGAACATCCACCTCTTGGAATAAAAATTTAGTTCACACTCCCTGCTGACGTAATCTTTGGCCTCTTGCTGAGATTATAAGAAAAGGTGCCAATTTTAGTCTTAGTTCTTATAATGCAGAACTCTTTCTATGAGAAATGCAACTGTGAACACTGGTTCTTTTCACACAGAGAAAGCCACCAAACAAACCTCACCAAATAGCAAGGAGTTTTGATCATTCCTAGTCTAGTTCATTTCGCATAAATAATCCTAAAGAGAAAACACAATTTCCTGAGTCTCTTGTAAAGGATTTTGCTCAATAAACCAGAAACTACACACACACAGAGTTATTTGATAAACTTTCACAGTTAAGGATTGGTAATTCTCTTGAATAAATTATCTCATACCTTCTATTTATTCTTTATAATATATTATTGTATTGAAATATATGGAAAATAAGGAGTAAATACAAAACACAGGAGCGACTTATTTGTAAAAGTATACTAAGGTAAATTCTGTAAAGTAGAGGCAAACTTTGGTCATCCAAAAAGCAGAACTAAAATATTTCTTCCTCTCACTGAAAATTTTCATGCAAGTACAATGTACATTCAGCAAGTCTATCACTGCTTGCTGTTGAGTCTCCTCAGCTTAGAGTCACCGGTGATCGCTAATTTCTACGTTTAATAGCCGTTTTTCCCATCTTTATCATATTTGACTTCTCAATGTGTAACACTTCACCCATTTAACACCCATTTAACATTCAATATCTACCAGGTATGAAACACGTGGGGTTAAAGGCTGACAGTGATCTGCCCTTGGCTGAGGAAGCCGCGGCTTCTGCCCCTAGCATCCTCCCCAGACGTCTGTGTGCGCTTCATCCAGCTCGCCTCCTGGCTTTTCAGGCTATTTCACAGAGCCTTCTCCACTGGCATTCCCAGGGTTCTGTCTGCTGCCCTCACCTCTCCATGGGGAATCTATCTCACTGCTACACACCACAGATAAAGCCTGGATTCTCCAGCCAGAAGATGAGGATCAGAACCCAGTTCAGCTACTCAACAGCTGTGCGAAGTGGTCTCATCCTCCTCTCCTGAATTCCACTTGGAGGCGTCCTACTATTTAGAAGACATCCCTACCAGCATACCTGGCACATCCAAAATTGAAAACATCCTCCCTCAAAACCTCTGCCCAAAGGCCATATTTCTATGCTTTTAAGCTGACTCTTCCCCAATATAACTTTTTCCAAACTTTAAAATCAGGCAACAACCTTCCTTTCACTGTATACAAGCACGTCACATACTAGTTAAAACCACATGGACCCTGTCTGCATTCGCAAAAATGACCATTAGACTGCACTGTCCTCTCTTCTGATCAAACAGGCTAAGAATAAAGATGTATGTTACCACTTAGTACTAGCTTACCAAGACAAGCTGCAATGTTATCACTTGTCTAGAAAAACACGTGTGAATAAACATGTAACTATGTATTTGACTAGCTAAGTTATAAAAGGAACAAAAAATAATTCATATTTTAAATATAATATTCACCATCACATTTAGTTAAAATACTTAATATGTAACAACCATGAAGTTAATTTCTGAAATTAGGTCTATTTAAAGGCCAAACATTAATCAAATGCTTTACACTACTTGAAATATCTCTATGAAACATCATACCTAACATTATGTCTTTAAGATTTAAGAAGTCTAACATATGCAAAGTCTATTAAAATGCACATAATTTATCTCACTCAAGATGAAAATATATCTAATAAATAATACTATTCATCTAACCTCTTTTAGCTCTCCCTTAATATACAAATGCATTCCTTTTCTCCAAAACACAGCAGCTGGGAATGAAAGGAAAGATTTCAAATGATCATTTTCACATCATATTCCATCATCTTTTCTTCAGTTTTTCCTAGCTTTCCTTTGAGTCCCATTCTTTTACAAGGGGTTCTTTTTAGATCAATCCATATTTCCATAATCCACACTGCTGTTTCCTCCTCTTCTCCCCAGGGTGGACTAACCCTCACATCCAGAACTATGGCTTACAACTGTCATTAAGCCTTATAACAATAACAAGATAACAAAAGAACGGGTGGGGATGAAGCTAGCTGGCACCATATGCTGATCAAGTTCAACATTTTCAGCTAATAAAGGATATTTTTTAAATTTCAAAATTTTAATTGTGAATTGCTTTCGTATCTACCTATTCTCCCCAACTGTATTTCAGGCTTAAATTTTAAACATTAGTAAACAACCTGGCAATATTACTTTAATAGGGTTTATCTATTAACAATGTACTGAGGGGGAGAGAAAATAGAAATAACAAAACAAAAAGGTCAGGTGGTAATTTATGGTTAGCTACTGATTCTTATAACCTACGAGTTTCATTCAACTTATACCCATTCCTAAAAGAGAAATTTCCCTGAAAGGCATTTTTTAAAGCAGTATGCAGTTATAATGATTAAGATTATTTCAAAGTAACATACTCCATGTAAATTAATATTGACTTCACATCAATTTGAAAGATTTTAATTTCTCCACCAAGTAACATCTGAAAACATGCTACTTTTGTTTCCGTTCTTTGTTTCATAGTTAACTAATTTTAACTTCTTTTTTAAGCTAAAAATAAAGAAAAATGTAATGTTTTGCACTAGTAGAGAGACTTTCATGCCCCTATATTAGGTTTAACTTTTTTTCTCCTGATTTCAGGAGAATTGCTTCTGATTTATCAGCCTGTGTTACATCACCTTGAAAAAATTTATTCCTTAACTCTGTTTCTCTCAAAGATTCAGGACCCTTTATGTAACTAAATTACAAATTAGATAACAACTTCTGTCAAACATTGAATGTTCAATAAGAAAGTTTTTGTGAAACCACATTTATCTTTTTCAATTTGCATCATCTATTATTACTTAATTTCTACAGGTTGCTAAGTAATGCCAGACCTTCCAGGATTGGTCTAAATTATTTGTATAGTTAGAATACAATAATTTCACTGCTATAAAAATAAGTATAAAACTCCTCACCTCTAAGAGCTCATTAAAGTAAAACTTGTTCACCCTTCAGCAAAAAAATAAGGTCATTTTTTTCAAGGGCTTTCAAATTTTATTATCTAAAATGTATGCAAAAATATTCTTTTCAATAGGAGTTTCCTAGATTACATAGTTCTGTTTTCCAATAAATGCCTCAGCTCTAAAGCAAAATTTCTAAAACATCACTGTGTTTTTCCAAATAAGTTTCCCTGTTTGCAATAAAATTTTTTACTTTTAACAGTAGAAAATATAAGACAAGCATGCAAGTAAAATAAGAATGTGATCACATTTTGCCTTGAGCTTTCCAGCAAAGCATTTACAAAAGAAACAAATCTTGCCGATAAGAAGAAAGCTATAATTATGGTGATGGTCTTGGCTTCAATTTTAAGCCCTTTCCCACATGCTGCCACTTATGCTTTATTATGATTCTTCTTTTTTTGACACAAGAATGTACAAAAAAGATAACACTGTGTATCTACAAAGCAAATTATATGAAAAAATTTATATTTTAGGGTTAAGATAAATCACTGATAAAATGGAATATGAAACAAAGTATACAGTCTTGATATGATTATAATTCTTAAATTAGCCATCATCTCTCTTTATAAGGTTTAATTTCATTAAAAATTAAGAAATCAAAAATGTGTTCAAATATAATGTATATATTCATAGTGATAGTGAAATAAAAATTAACCATCACACATCAAAAACTGGTTCAAGACCACTCATTCCTTCCATTTGGAAAAACAATAGTTGGTATAAAACACAATTAAATTTTCTTTCTGTGCCTGATATAATCAACTGGCAGTTTAAAATGAAAAAATCAAATTCAAACAAGCAAAAAAAAAATCTAGATTTTAAACATATCTATAATTGTTTATTTATTTTGAAAGTATTTAGATTTAATAAATTATTCCAAGTAATTCAGATTTTGATTGATACAAGAAGCAAAATTATAAAATGACCAGCTATCAATCTACCTCAATTTCAAACCATGAAAGACTTTATTTATTCTAACCAAATCCCTTCAAAATTATTAAAAGAAATATTTTTTTGAAATGATGGATGTGTAAAATTTTTTTTTAAATAAAGGACAGGCATTCTTCCTAAACCATACAGACCAACCACTAGATATTACTGAACATGAAAAGAAAATTGTATACAGCGCTGATGAGTATATCTGTTTTGGAATCAGTTACCTACAACTAGCTAGTTACCTGCAACTACAAAAGACCTACGAAGATACAGCTGAAGGGTAAGATATAAAATGTTCTATTACTGTATATTACATAGTTTCTTATTACTATTCACTCAAAATTGTAACTCAAACTGTTGAATTCTACCAAGTTTTCTTAAGTAGTTTCTACCAAGATTTGCTTAATTAATGGAATTTTTATTACTGTTGTAATTTAAAAATAGTTACTGTAATATGTGCATATTTCTCAGTGCATTTCCAATGGCACTTTTTAATTATCTAGTATGGGGGCACATACTATTGTGTCAATATATATTGATTTTTAATTTTTTTTAACCTTCAACAGAAATGTGAGACAGAGAGAAGCTACACACAGGCAGGCCCTCGCCATGAACGAGCAAGGACGGACCTGCTAACCCTTCCTATTGCCTGGCCCCTCCACTGAGCCGCACCTTTTCATTCAGTTTGATGAATCCTTAGCATGTGTGTCATAACACCAGTCTGAAATCTTTCTAAATTTAATATTCCACACCCTCTTACATCTATTCTGCTTGGTAGATTATTATCTTGCTCCTATTTTTCCAAGAAGGCTAAAATAATCTACAACGAGTTTATTCAACTTCCTTTGATCTATTCAAGTAGTCATTCAAAATACATTCCGACCTTATTATGCACGAGCCACTGTGATAGATCTGGTGATTGAAAAATAAGAAGATACATACAAAGTAGGGGATACAGAAACATTCAAAAAAAACAAAGAATGAATAAAAATAAAACTGTAAAATATAGAGGTAAACGCAAGCTATATAGAAGTACAGACAGGTTGCCTGGGAGGTCAGAAAAACCTCCAAAGAAGAATTAATTTTCAAGCTAAGGTCTAAGAATAAGTAGAACTGGACCAAAAAAAAAAAGGGGGGGAGAAGAAGAAGGTTAAATGGCAATAAAAACAGAAATGCCACCAAAAAAGAAACGGAACCTAGGAAAAACCAGGGCAGGGCATGAAGGGAACTTGACCATGCCCTCTCACTGAATGAATGCCTACCCCAGTTTGATGGAGCCAAGCATATAACTGACAGAATTCAAACTCCAATTTATACTATCCAAAAAAGTCTTTTATTTAATGCAAGAAATAAAATTCTAAAGTCTTTAGCTATCACTCCACGTCAATTCCAAATCACAAGATAATTTCATCATTCTGTGTTTCTAATACAACACGGTGTCACAATCTGTTACCCTAACTGTATATGACAACATCCTCCACTCTTATCCTAAAAGAGGACCAACCTCAGGAATACAGTGTGCGTATGTTCCTTAGGGCTGAACGATCCCCTTCCACACGCTCCTCCCAACCACCAGCATCACCACAGCAATCTCAGAACGCAAGCAAAACATGCACCCAATGCCACGACTACATTCTCTTCCCAGATACCCTTCGAATGCCAGCTTAGCGACCTGCAAACCGCTTTCTCTTTGGTGGTACCTCAACGCTGGTCTCTGATAACTCTCAGTCCCAGAAACAATCAATGGAGAGTTTTCACTCTTCAAGTACACCAGCTCCACTGCCATTATTCCACGTGTACCAACTGAAACAATTCTTGGGGAAGCAAGAGACAATAATGTAGTAGGACCTGCGCAGAAAATCCAGGATAAACTTTCCTCTCACATCCCATTTCCCCTTTCTCTCAAGTCACGCCAGTGAAAGAACAATAACCAAGAAGATTTAAGGGACAAGGGTACTTCCAACAGCCCTGAAACTGAGCCCTCCCAGAGTACTGACTTTATCAACAAGCCCCTGCCATCGTTCCTCCTTCTTTCTGCTTTTCTTACAGAGGGAAGCACACCTCACCACTGCCGTCCAAAGCTAAACCTTCCACTTGCAGCTGTGAAGCAAGGTCTGAACCACGGTTACGCCTGTACATTAGTATCACGGCACATACAGTACGTTAGGTTGAATTCTGTCCCCCTACTGGACCATGAGATCCCTCCGAGCTGACAACCTCCTGTATTTATCTCTGTCTCATATTAGAAAACATAATGTGCAGTGTGTGTCAGGTAGGACTGTCATCTTGCCATCTCTGCCAATTCTTGCTACAGAAATCAGTTCTAGCTTCTACCTTCAATCCTTCTTTTTAAAGTGGCTTCTTGCTATTCTACATAATCATGGTGTTCCCTCCTCAAGCCTTTTAATCCTAGAAACTACCAAAAGTACACTAAATACTGCCACCACCAACAAAATTACTCTAAACTTACTACTTCCCCTTCCTCACTGACCTCTCAGCTTGTTCAAACGTGTGATGTCTTCCTTCCCAGAAGCTCTACACTGCACTGTGAGTAACTTTCATGGTATATATTCCACCTGGCCTTCTGCTGGAATTACATGTAGAAGCAAATATTGTAAAAACAATAAGCAACTGCATCCCCCATTGACAGAGGAGAAAATTTAACTTCAGAGTAAAAACAGTTTCCTTAAAGTCATATATACAAGTTACAAGTACAAACATAATATTAGTTCACTTCTGGTTCTCAAACCAATCTTCCTCCTAGTAAGAGGAAGGCAAGGGCCACAGGGCTTTCTGTTTACAGCCTGACGCTGCCAGACCAGTACCTTGCAAAAAAAAAAGTATCCTATGAGTATTTTTAAGGCAGCTTTAAGTACATGCTAACTGCCTAGTTAAGCTACCTTGTTCAATATTTGGCAAAATTTTCACCTCTGATATTATAAAAGGAACCACCAAAAGCAGAAGTAAAAAGGCCTTGTAAAATATAGCATTACTTTTAACAATGTATCTTTCAGCTTCCTATGTATCTATATTATCTGTTCACTATGTAAAGTAAACCTAAAAATATCATGAAAATTTTTGGTGTCTGTGAGTCTATGTCTATAATTCAAAAAGGCCTTTGCTCTTACTGAGTTGGTATGAAATGGTTCTCTATCTCCATAGAGTATCAATAAACTAGATTATAAAGTCTCATAAATTAAACTCCGGCACATGGATGTTTATAGCAGCTTTATTCACAGCTGCCAGAACTTGGATACAATCAAGATGTCCTTCAGTAGGTAAATGGATACACTGTGGTACTTAGAGACAATGGAATATCTATCAGCACTAAAAAGAAATAAGCTACCAAGCCATGAAAAGACAGGGATGAACCTTAAATGCATATTACTAAGTGAAAGAAGCCAATGTGAAAAGGCAACATGTTGTGTGGTTTCACTGATGACATTCTGGAAAAGGCAAAACTATGGCGACAATAAAAAGAGGAATGGTTGCTAGGGCTGGGGATAGCAGGGAGGAATAACCAGGCAGAGCACAGAGAACTTTCAGGGCAGTGAAAACACCCGTATGATATTATAATGATGGTACGTCATTATACAGTTGTCTAAACTCACAGACTGCACACCAGCAAGAGTGAACCCTACAGGAAACTATGGACGTGGGGTCGTTATGTGTCAGTGTAGGTTCATCCTTGGTAAAGCAGGCACCACTGACCATGGTGGAGGTAACTCGCAGGCTATGCGAGTGTGGGGTCGGGATGACTGGGAAACCACTGCACCTTTCTCCCAATTTTGTTGTGAACCTTAAGGTGCTCTGAAAAATAAGGTCCTTTACAAAAATTTTACATAAATTAAAGGAGTTCTATTCTGATTGGCTAGTAGAGAGAAATGAGCATAAACTGATTATTCTTAAAAGTCCTATAGGGAAGCTCAACTTCTAATACTTCAAATGGTCTAGACCAAACAAATTCTTAGTGAATTCAAATTCACATAATTAAGGAAAATCCTTAGTAAACATCTAGTTTTATCAATTTAGTTGAATAAATATAGCTGTGACTTCTCTGATTTATCAATACTAAGTACAATATAAGCATACATTGATTCTATTTGGGTCTGTTTTTCCTAGAAGTATACAGGTTTATTCAGCAAATGGCATATTGTTTAAGGTTATAAAAGATGTAAATTTCTATTCAACCAAACTGTATCATTATTCTGGTAAGCTTTATTCAACAGTAACTATATTTTGTAATATATCTGCTGAAACATAATTTCAAAAATCTATAGGTAACCAAAATATTGAATTGATATTGAGTTACTCAATGTATACTCACTGTATGATACATTGTATGTAATGTATTATGAACCTAGATAATTTCTAAGATACAGTACTAAAAACACTGATTACTAAGCCTATTTAAGTCTATATACTTTTCATTTTTGTGTGCTGTGGAAAGGCTACACCTTTGGGTCCTGCTAATGAACATGTTCATTTTGGCCACTATACATAGATGTAAACAGGAGGTGTGTGGCTTTACAAAGCGGTACGATGGGTACCATGTCTGGTGGTCTTTTAAAATGCTTGTGCAGGACAAAAGGTGCTCAGTTATCCGTCCCCCAAGTGTTTTGTTGTTGCTGTTTTTTTTCTTTTTCTGTGAAACAGAAGTTAGTTATTTAGATTAAGTTATAATTAACATGAGTGGCTAAGACTACACTAGGAACAACAGTATCAGATAAATACAACTGTGTATATGTTTTTGTTTTCAAAGTATAGTTTTATCCTAAAAGAGTGACTCTTGGGCTTTTTTTGCTTTTTGCCTCTATATACTTGGGACTTGTTGAGGATGGTGACAAGCTAGTGTTTATGTAATAACTATTGAAATGTAGTGTATTAGAAATTAAAACTGATAAATTTTTAAAAGATACATGAATTCATTTGAAGATAGCAATCGTGGATGCACTGCATGTTAACACAAGCAGCACAAACATACTGGTGATGATAATGAAATCACCTTGACCTTGTAGATCTCTGAGATATGTCTTCAAGTGTCGATTTGTTCTTGAATATGACAAAGCACAATGAATAAAACTTAAAACGTTTGGTAACACCTGACTCTGAAAAGAAGCTATAAAAATTGTTAAAGTTCACTCAGTTTTGGTGGGCTTGCTTCCTTGGATGACTGGTTAATACCTCTGCCTACAACACGAAAGGTTATCCTTGCCTCTGAGTGCCTGTAGCACAGCCAAAGCTCTGTGTCCTAACAGAATAATTCTCTGTGCTCGATACTGACTTTATTGTGTCGTCTGGTGGGGGCGGGGGAGGGTACAAAAGTTCCTTATTTATGAAAGAACTACTCAATCGTGTTACTGTCTATATTCACTTTTAAATATTTTATTGTCACTTTGATTAAACAGATAATCAAGTGTTGCTTCTTAAGCACCTATGGACCCCATCTTAATCAAATAGCCAAATCTTCTAACAACTTTTTGAATTGTGCCTTCCCAAACTCACATTCTGAATACAGAAAAAAATCCAAAACTTGCAGGATATGTTTTATAAATAAAACTGTCTTGAAGATTTCTTAGAGGTTCCCTGAAAATCACAGGGATGTGTATACTCTTGCCTTATAAAATGAGATGCTACATGTAATCTGGTTTGTTTGGTATATTATCGTAAGTTGTCTGATATAATTATTATTATTATACAAAAAGCTAGCAAATCAGAAGAGGTGGTTAGCCTGCCCTAGTTATTAAATGTGTACATGTAAATTTTATGAATATGAATATCTCAGAAATCATATGCTTCATGGGAAGTTTCTAGAGACATGCCAATGCTCTTGCTCTCCAGAATATGTTTTACTCTCCAGGAAAACAAGGGTCAAAACTCTTATGAACTCGTGCTGCTGAATTTTCCTATGCTTATCAGACTCCTGGCAGCACTTTGCCTGATGGTATTAGGCAACAATAATATAATATTGCCAGTTATAATTTCAGTGATTATTTAAAATGTCCACTTGGCCATAACCTTACTTCTTTATTTTAAATTCTTCATATCTTCTAAGCCAGTGGTTCCCAACTGGATGTGCACCTCAGACTTACCCTTGAAGTTTTACAAAAATATATTCATCTAGGTCGTACTCCAGATATACTAAATCTCTTTACTTGATATTCCAGATATACTCTTGCTATATTATGCCTCAGGATTACTGTATGTTATATATCTCAAGATCTTTCCTCTATAAAACTTTTGTTCACCCATTTTCATAAATCAGGCATAACCTGAACTGGCTCCTTTGAAAACAGGCTTACTTGTTCTTACACACATTTTGTCTAAAACTTTTTTTGAATGGCTTTATTATCTTCATGTTTCATATAACAGAAACAAGCTAATTTCCTTTTCCATATATTTTTATCATGAACCCGCACTAGACATTTCACACTTGAAAATAATCATTAATAAATTAACCACAGCAATTAAGTCTTTGTCATCTACAGATAGTTTACTTTTGCTTCTGATACCTTGAGGACGGCTGTAAGCTACAGGCCAGAGTTTATTTTCAACAAAGAAGGTCAGTCTCAAAGCTTTGTGGAAACAGGTTATTTATATCAGGTACTTCAAATTACTGACACTTCAAAGGACAGACTCTTAGGTACAGGTCTTTGAACTGACAACGGTCAGGCCATTCCACTGGAATAAGTCAGGATTTCCAAGACTCTTTTTAGTCAAGAAATAGAAAGTTTCATGAAACTGTTAAGCCAAGATCCAGCAAAACAATAATTTACTGCATTGTACTGAATAAACTGAGTGAAATTTCATTGTTTGAAATATTTTCGATGCTGTTTTACTGTTCTATTTTCTGGACATATAAGGAAGCCCTTTCCTCTCTTCCTAAGCTGTCTGTAGCCCACAACAATTTTATAAACTCTGTTATAAACTGAAATATAATTTTTAAATTACAAGTGGTTCTCACTGATTCCTTCCCTCCCCAAATTCAGGAACTCTTACTAGGTCTCTTTACTTTTCATGGCAATTTTATTATCTGCATAAGTTTAATAAAAATCTGCCATTCATTTTACCAGGATGTAACTGAAAAAACTGACTACACAACCAAGCCCTTACTCAGTGTCCTACTTGAGAAACATGCTTGTTTAATCAGCCATGTCAAGGCACTTTGAAGGAATAAAGGTTAACTACAGTTATGGAGCCTACAAAGCCTTCCCAGGAAACCTGGCCTGACAGTGTTAAAGACGGTCACTTCCTCACAGCCCAGGAACCTTAGCAAATTACGTTAAGCTTGAGAGGAATTTATCAGTGTTACAGGCAGTACATGTAAAGTCTGGGAAAGATGTTTTCTTGAATTTGGTCTCCTAGCTTTCGGACATCTACAAACAAATGCTTTTAGAAGTCTAATCTGAAATTCCCTATAAAAACTTCCAGAAAGAAGTTGATTTTGTAGGTATAGTAATTATTCTACACTGCATGGCCCTGGATATGTAAAGTCAACTCATGGAGGCTTATAGGCTAAATGAACACTCCTGTCCTGCCTATGTAAATAATCAGGCCAAACCTAATGGGACTTGTCTTGATATCTAGAATAATCTTTCTTTGATATTATTATGCTTGCAAGATAAAGAAGAAGACTAAAGGAAAAAACTGTAAAAACTGAAATGGACCAAAGGCTACTGGTTGTCTTCAATGGAAAACAAGCCATCATCTGAAACACTCTTTTCAGGGCTCTGAATTTTTCAGTCTTTAAGTTATTCTATAATCTGGTGAGTTGTAGATAAATGACAGCAACGCAAGCGATATTTGTCCACAGACACATCCGATGGAGGGACAGCTGATGCCCCCCTCCCTCACCCTCCGTGTAAAAAGGCCACTGAAAATTTGTTACAGTGTTCCTGACTTACCGATATAACTGTGACCCTTTGAACTCTCCTTTGAATAGGTTATAACATTTTACTGATAGCCTCATCAGTTAATGAATTAAAAAAAAAATTACACAAAACAAAATCTTCTATTTGTATTAGTCATGATTATATCTTCTTTTAAAAATTATTCTTTACTACTAGTCTCAGAGACCATTGGTCTAATGGGGTAAATAGAAAGTAAGGAGATGACAGATCTGAGCGCCATAGCGTGGGATACATAAAATGCTGAGGGAACTCCAACAGGTACATTCAGTCCAGACCCGTGACACACAGAGGGCTTCTCGGAGGGTAGGACCTCTGAGCCGAGACCAGAAAGACAGACACAGAGGAGAGCAAGGAGGAGACCATCATTTTAGGCAAAAGGACTCCCCTATTCAAAGAGAGAATGTAAATGGATGGCGGGTACATAAGGGAAACTATCGTTCACGATGAAATGCAGACCACTTTTGTATTAGACAAAGGGAAAGGGAGACTGAGAAATACGAGGCTAAAGATGTAAACAAAGGCCCTGAACAAGGGGCCTGCTCATGGTAAGAAGGCTGGGCTCTACCTTGAAGGCGTCAGTGGGGAGAACTGAGTTTAACGAGCCTTTAGTACAGCAGGCTCTGGAGTCACACTGGCTGGCTTGGACTAATGGCTCTGTTACTCACAGCGCATCCGTTGAGTACTCTGTAGCTCTGTTTCTTCATCTGTAAAATGGAGTTACAGTAGTCCCTTAGGCTCATAGGGTGTTACAAGGATTAACTGGGCTAATACAGGTGGTGAGAAAATTGCCCAGCACAGCGTAAGGAACCAATGGTAGCAGTGATGGTAGTAGCAGCATTTGTCCTTTAGAGACATCATTTGTCTAACAGATGGTTCTAGCTACACTGTGGAGAATACATTAAATAGGGACAAAAATAGAGGTGAAAAGGAGAGTTAGGAGGATGTGAATTAAGGATAGGACCTTAGAAATAAAGAGAAATGGACAGATGTACAAGACATAAAAGAGGCACAAACAACAGAATGTGATGACACATTGGTTACAGAGCTGAGTGGGGGAAACAGGAGTCAAAAACAAATATATAAAGTCACTGGCTCAGGAAAGAAGCTTAAGTTGGAGATTCACTGAAATAAGACACACAAGAACAACTCCTCCACGTCAGGTTATGCCGTAAACACAAGAATGCGGATGGAACAAAAAGAGGAATGCTTCAATACATCACAGCAGATAAAGCACCTAAGGTGTATTATAAAGGAAGTACATCAGAGAGATGGGAAAGGGCATCTGAGACATAAGAAATGGCCCAGGATCACGAAAGGTCTGCAGTTTGTATGAAAATAGGAAAAGTACTACAAGATTGAAGGGTTAAAGGTAAATAAGAAATATGACCTGGGGTCAGCTCTTCATAACCTTATTTTTCCTATCTAAAAACTAAGCAAACAGGCTTAGCAACTTCTGTGTGTTGGCCATGACCAAGATTAGGGCTCCAGCGTCTTATGGCTTCTGCTGGGAACCATCTAAAAACAGCTCCCATGCTCCTGTCGGAGAGGGATATTTCCACCACAGAGTGTGTCTCTCTGGCAGAAGGATTTACTCAGGCTGATTATTTTTAAGAAATCAAGGCTCAGAAAGTTTTTCTTGTTCTCTCCCAGGTAACTGCCTGGAAGAATTTAGATAGAGGGCCTGCTCCCAGAATAGAGCCATCACCAGAGATCCCTGCAGAGAATATGGGCCAGATGTGGTGGGGAAACTAGACTAGAAATCACAGTTCACTCTGTGTCCCCTTGTCCCAGCCTGACCCAGCAAACACTTGTTTACCAAACGTTTGCTTTTCCATCTCCATGTGAATTGCTTTCCTTCCCTTTGAGCTCCCAACCCACTCCCCCCAACATCCTCTTTTGTCTTCGGCTGAAGATGGTATTTAAGGTGAGGACTCAGCCAGTCTTCTGGCAAGTTACCAGTCTTCCTGGGTCTCTCCCACGTGTACAAGTTATTAAACTTTTGTTTGATTTTTCTCCTGTTAATCTATTTCATGTCAATTTAATTCTGAGACCAGCCAGAAGGACTCAGAAGGTAGAGGAAAATTTCTTCCTCCCCGACACTATAACATTATAAATCTTCCTGAAGGCCTATAAAGAAGTGAAATTCTCAAACTTGTTACTGAACTATAAAAACAGTATTCTACATGAAGTGGTTTTATCTAGTCCTCATCATAAGTTAATAAACATTCATGGTCTTACAATATAATAATAAAATCATTAGCTCACATTTATGGAGTGCTTTCTATGTGCCAGATACTATTCTTCGTAGACTTCATTCTTATCCTAATTTTGTCGGATTAGTAAAATCAGCCCTATTTTGCAAACGAGGAATTAAGAGAGATAAAAACCCCTGCTGAAAGCAACACTTCATACAATTTGTAAATACAGAGCCATGATTCAAACACAAATCTGACTTCAGCATTTTAAGACTTTATTTCTGACCACTCTCTAAAGATAAATTTCCCTCACAAAGACTGACTCCTCTCACTCAAGAAATACAGACTAAACATGGCCTTAAGAGGCCAACCATACACGAAAGCGGCAAAGCTACAGAAGAGTGAACCACGAACATGACAAGCAGAAAGTACAGGGGAAAAATCAAGTACTGTGAAAAACAGCGTCAAGCTGTTAAGTGTAAATGTGAACAACAGGAATATAAGAACAACAGGTAGCTCAGCTTGATGGCAGCAAAAAAGAAACAAAATTACTTATTTTATACAGAAGTGGTGAACTTCTCACAAATGTAATAGAAGATGTTGCAATTATCTACATGGATGGGAAGATACGTTCTGCATTTATCTTCTCAGCCACAGTCCTCAATGTATTTGCAAAATATAAATCTTCCAGCAACTACATCTGTTTGTAAATCCTCAAATTCATTCACACCTTTTTATTTCCTAAGGTTGCAAACACTCCATTTTTCCTAAATCCCCAAAGTCCCCTCCCATCACCTATATGGAAGATAATTCAAGATTTCTTGAAGTACCAAAAAGAAACTCATCCTCTCTTCATTACTCTTCTCCACCCCATGCTCCCCAAAACACCTCTGCATGCAGTCTTTCTCCTCCCCCCCCCGCCCCAGCCCTTTACACTTGTGAAAAATTAACAAACAGAAACCTGAATTAAACAGAGTGGGGTGACCAGAAGGGGGAGCTCTCACACCCTGTGCAGATAACAGAGCTCAAAAGAAGAAAGGCGACACTTCTTTCCTGGAAGGATTCAGCCAATGAAAAGGCACAGCCTCTTTGTTTACACAGCCCTCCCAACTTCCTCTCTTCCCTATAAAAGAATTCTTCCCTTGCCATGTGGGACTTGCATGGGCACCATGGTTGCAGACCCCAAGTTGTGATCCTCTGCTGATCCCAAATAAACCCCCTTTTGCTGTAGAAATATCTGGCAGTCTATTTGTTTCAGGTCAACACACTCATCCTCTGTTTCATTCCTAATGTAACCAATTCTTTAAGCTCCTACTTGCTCCTCAGCTGCACTACTGCAAAGCCAACTCACTTCCTTGCCTCCAGTTGCTCTCACAACCAATCCATACTGAAATCTTTTCCAAATTAATATTCCTGACATACTTATCTTGTTATATCACACTCTCCTCAAGTTCATTTGAAGGACCAACTCTTCAGCAAGGCCTTTAATCGCTGCCAAGACCCAGCAACGATTAAATGAAACTGTTTATAGTTTCATCTCCTACTCCCCTACACAAAATTCTCTACTGTACAAAAAACAACAACAAAAATCAATCACAACTCCTGAAATGGGATTTGGGTTATCCCATTGGTCCTCCTACTGCCAAAAGGAGAACATATTCAAAGACGTTTGTAACAAACCAATGCCTATGATGGACCAAGAGCTCCACGTGGCCGAACCAAAACAGTAAATGGACTGACAGTATTTCTTTGGATTAAACAACACACTGCTTTTAAATTATAGAGATACTGGGGGGAAAAAACTTATACTTTTTCTAAAAAAGCTAAAATAAGTGAGTAGGGTTTGGGTCAGCATTCCAAGCAGAAAGAATAATATAGCTTCCTTGCTAACAGCACATGCTTCTGAGTTAGACAAACTTGCCCTCACGTCTTAGCTCTACCTCTTCTAAGCAGTGTGTTATCAGGCAAGTTTCCTACTTAAGTCTCAGTTTCAGGGCTGATACTATCTCCTAGCAATACCAGGAGAGTTTGAAGATAAAATCAATTACGCACATAAGCACCTAGCATAGTGCCTAGTACACGGTAAGAGCTAAATGAGGAGCATTTTAAGAATTGGTCTTACTGAAGCAGTCTCAGATCCAGTGAAAAATCTGTTTAGGAAAAAAGTAGACAATTAATATAGGAAAGCAGTAAGAGATAAGAAGGTTGAGAAATACACAGAGCACTTGTGTCATCTGTAGTATTCAGAATATGCACCGGAAACCATACAGCAAAACCACTCTTGAAGGCCCTTGCCTGGATTCCCATGTGAAGTTTTGTTTCTTTAGATATAAAGTGAAGTAATTAGACAAAATGGCATCTAAAGCTCCTTTCAGCTCTAATCTTCCAAAAGTCTGTAAGAACCGCTGTGCCCTGAAAACCTGGGTGTCACGAATGCTCATCACCATTGCATGGTCAAACACATGTTTACTAATGTGAGGGCTTATTAATGTTCCACTGACCTCACAAAACTGGGAAACAAAGCAACAGCTAAAACATTCCTATCACCAGTTTATCTGTCACAAAGAGGAACAGCAATAGTCGGCCACACTGAAAAATCTACTGTAGCTGAACTCGACAAGGACGCTATCGCCCTTATGTGAACCTGAAGTTGGGAGCCTTCAGATCCCCTATGCATCCTCAGGGGCAGTTTAAGAGGTAGAAGTTAAAAAAAAAAAATGAGTCTGGACAGGAGATTAGACCAGTGCGAACTGGAAAGACCAAGAGAGGAATAGTATTGATATTTCAAAACAATAAAATGGGTCAGCAAGGCTCTAACCTAACTTCCCACTCCTGGGGAACAAACCCAATTAAGCCTCATACGTACAAATCATGTCTGCACTGCAGGGACTTACTGTATATACTTAAGATACTTATAAATCTATTCTTTCTCCAAGGGGCTAAAAACAAATTAAGAGTACATGCTCTCTTTCATGTGAAAGAACAGTCGAGGATTAAACCAGATCTAATCAATACTTAACATGCTCACTTAACTCACTTTTTCAGTGAAATTTCCTAATCTTATATACAGATTTTCATGTGTAGAAAATTATTCTTCCACATCAAAATCATGTGTCTGTATATTTCTGAATGAACCACTTTAAAATGAATACTTTTATCAGCTTTCATTTTGATAAATTATGAGAAACCTATCTGTGAACTTAACTTATGGTTAAGCTTATAGTGTTAAAATTTTATACTTTTAACAGTGACAAGATTGTTTTACCCCATTTCTTTGTAGACAAAAAAAGAAGGAACCTGCTCATCAGATTTCCAGAAAGAGTACTTATTTATATAAAAATTTAAGTTTGTATGGTTAACAATATAAGTCACTTAAAAATAAATCCATAATATAAATTATAAAGATTTTTCTAATATACATACATCATGTCAACATAATTCATAGTTTTGGTCATACTAAATACTTAAGGAACTAGAGAATAATTAAAGACTAACAGTAAATTCATTTCCAAGTCTTCCATTTTCTTTTAAGAAAATAAAGCCATAGATAAGAACTATTTTAAAAAAAGAAAATAATGTCAATTCAACTTATACATGTTAATGATTCCAACATTACTGTTAACAAGGACATAACTGATCTCTTATTTACAGCAGTTACTACTTCTTACTTTATGTCTTATTTACAGAGCTAACAGAAGGGTATTCCTCAAAGTACTGCATCATCAAGTTTTTCTGATGGAGAAATATTTGTTTCCAAATATATATTCCACAGATACATTAAAAGGGTGTAAAAACATGCTGAACCTGTGAGCATTCACTTCCTATTAGCTTCACGATAAGGGTGTCTTCACCACCCATCTACCTGGTAACTTCAAAGCATTTTGCATGTACTCTGCACACATGGCTTTTATTCTCAGAGCTGATCAAGAGAAAATACTTATAGCAATTCACATGTAGTAGTCATAGCAGTAGTGTAACAGTAGTAATAATCATTAATACTCCAATTTTAAATGCTTTTTAAGAATTATGTGGTTCCAACCTGGTCTGCAAAGTCCTCTGGGAACTTCCACAATACCTCAGGATCTGTAAATAATTGACACAGGGCATTACATAGAGAAAACAACATATTTACAGCAATAGTCTTGTTCAAATACTCTTAAAATTGTGAAAGCTACTTTTTTTTAATAATTTTGAATTTTTTCTTTAAATATTTATAGTTGAGGATCAAAATATAATATTTTGATAGTTTAAGGGTTTTAATGACCTTTGGAACAGGAATAATAAAGTTAATAACGGTCAGATTATTAAAATCATTATTTCTTTTAGCAACTCATTTTTTACTTATACACCTTAGATTTTATGATTCTGAAATATAAATTTTCAGATTTAACTCCACTTAATATACTGGTTTTAATTTGAAAAGAAAAATATAAATGTAGTAAATATGTAATCAAATATATTACAGCCCTCAGAAAGTAGACCAAAATACATCATCTTAAATTTCCATTTAAAATCCTAAATAGACATTCTTCCAAAGAGGACATGCATATGGCAAACAGGAACATGAAAAGATGCTCAACATCGTTAATCATCAGAGAAATGCAAACTAAAACCACAATGAGATATCACCTCACACCTGTCAGAATGGCTATCATCAAAAAGAACACAAATAGCAAATGTTGGCGAGGATGTGGAGAAAAGGGAACCCTCCGGCACTACTGATGGGAATGTAAATTGGTGCAGCCACTGTGGAAAAAAGTATGGAGGGTCCTCAAAAAACTAACAGTAGAAGAACTACCATATGATCCAGCAATTTCACTCTTGGGTATATATCCAAAAAAAAAAAAAGTAAACACTAATTCAAAAAGATACATGAACCCCAATGTTCACAGCAGCATTATTTACAATTACCAAGATATGGAAGCAACCTAAGCGTCCACTGACAGAGGAATGGATAAAGAAGATGCGGTATGTATGTGTACACACACACACACAATGGAACACTACTCAACCATAAAAAGGAATGAATTTTGCCATTTGCAACAAGTTGAATGGACTTGGAAGATATTATGCTAAGTGAAAGAGGTTAGATAAAGTCAAATACTGTATGATATCACTCATACCTAGAATCTAAAAAATAAAACAAACTAGTGAATATAAAAAAAAAAGAGACTCAGATGTAGAGAACAAATGAGTAGTTACCAGTGGAGGGAGGGAAGGAGGGAGGGGCAAGATAAAGGTAGGCGATTAAGAGGTATAAACAAAATAAATAAGCTACAAGGATACATCATACAACACAGGGAATATAGCAGTATTCTGTACAACTATAAATGGAATATAACCTTTAAAAATGGCGAACCACTACACTGTACACCTGTAACTTACATTTATTATATATCAACTATACTTCAATTTCTAAAAATGAAAAATTAAAAAAGTCCTCAATAAAAATGTATAAACACTGTAATAATGTTTGTTTTATACCAAGGTTCACTTCTGAAATCCCATATCTACAACTCTATAAATCAATTTTTTAAATATCAGATAAGTTTGTAGGCACAAGTCATCAACCTTATTTAAAATACAATTGACAGTTCTGGGGCATTCTGGAGATATTTTTCTAATATATTATATCTAGTTATTTATATATAAAAATCAATGTTGTTTTATAAATATTCCCACTGGTTTTTCATTTTCATTATTTCTTCACAATACTTCTACTCAGCATGTAAAAAGAAGTCCTTTTAATTAACACTAACAAATATTATGGTTGCACAATTATTTTTTAAATCTGTGAAAAACATACTTCTGAATACTGCAAACGTGCTTTAAAAGGATACTGTACAACGGATAATATTACTTCTGAAAAAGCCTTTGAAAGCTCAATATAGGTAATAAGTACCACTGATATGACAGGATTTGAGTTCCACTCCAAGTATAAAAGGCCTTGTTGGATCAAAGATATCACTTTATGTATCCAGTCAATGAAAAATTATGCCTCAATCACATTATTTCCACTATACCATACTGCTTGTTAAAAAATACAGTCCAAGAATGCATAATTTCAAGTTTCTAAATCCAAAACTCAATAATTACCTAGCAACAATTTCATCATGAGCCAGCTCCTCTCGCTGTATTACTTATTAAGCTTAAAAGATGATTTTTTTCAAATATGTTAAAAAAAAAAAAAAGCATGTTTTCTACAATTAACCTTTTTACTTATTAAGGAATAAAAAGTTTCTACACAAATTAACATAAAAATCATTTAAAACATCTTACATAAAAATAATGCATTATGTATTTGTGGAGCTAATATTAAAAGATTATGCCTTCACATAAAACAAAATGTGTACATTTCTAAAATGAATGTGACATGCATTATACATCACCTAAAAATACTGAAACGTTAATGTCCTGTGGAAATTACAGTGGAAAGCATATATACGAGGGTGAGCCAAAAATCGTCCGTACTCTGGCTACAGAATCTATAGAAGTTTTACTATAACTGGAGTGCGGATAATTTCTGACTCACCCTCGTATGTGCACGTGTATGTACGTGTGTGTGTGTTTATGTGGCAGTTTTACTAAGATGGTAGTTACTAAGATTTGATTCTCATAAAACAAAAGTGTATGACGGATTCTTCACGAAACATTAAACAGAAGTTATTATCTTGATAAATTAATACAATAACTAGTGGCCTACAAACAAGTCATCGTGCGGAAATGCAGAATAGTCCCTTCTTATAAATAACAGAGAGTTTCAATGTGAATATTTTAAATGTCCCTTTTAAACAACATCAATTTTACATTTGCCATTTGAGAAAATGTGACAGATTCCTTACATTTATATCTTAAAATCAGGACACTTACCTTGTTGTACAGTCCTAACAGTCTGCCCTGTTTGCAGCATTTACCTATGTTTTCCTCCCTCACTTTTCTTCATGCCTTACACTACACTGTTTTTTCTGTCCCATCTGTTCTTTCACAGGGGATGAACAAGTGAATACATGAAAACAGCATCTATCACTTTAGTCACGTAGCGGGAAACGTCCTATTTCTTTTCATTAAGTAAGTGTTACACTTCAGCACCCAAAAATGTATTATAATCACATGCACCCGTATGTGAAGTGGATTAACTCAGTTACTGCCTGTGTGGTTCGGTTTACACCAGATCTGACACATGTTGGCAGCAACTTTTCACAAGGACTGCAGAGGAATAAACAAAAGAGCTCTGAAAAAAATAATAATAATCCAATTCTCAATTTTATGCACAAAGACTGAATTTTCTCTTCCCTGGGGATTACTTTCCAGATACGAGATCTGACCTGGCAAAGTTAGGTCAATTTTATGCTGATTTTATGGATGAAAGGATGGGAACTGCTGGTAGGAGGCACCACTGCCCCTGTGACTGGGACACACTGTGTTTGTCTTCTGTCCAGTGTCCCCCCCCCGTAACTCAGAGGAGACTCCATATCTTAATTTAAAGAGAAACTTTGCCACCAACAATCTAGAAACCAAGTAAACATGAAAGGAAGAACACATAACTTGATTTTTACATAAATATAGTTAATCTCATTTTAATAAAAGAATGTGGCAGTGTAGTAAGAAAAATATACAAATTTTTATTAAATCAGTAAATTTGGAAGGAGAATATTTAATGTATTATTTGTGCATCACCATGAGAAGTACTCCAAATTCCTGACTCAGGCTTTTTTTAATGTAAAATGAGATAAATTTAGTAATATTTAATCTTCCTTTGCAACCTGACCTTTCACATTTTTCTGGCCTGTAAATAAAAACAAAAATTAAAATGACTTAAAATATCACTGTGATTCAACTACACTATGTTTTTAATGCAGGAAAAACTTTAATTTGCACAAATGAATAATATTTACTTAATTCTGTGAAATTCATAGATGAATATCTTTAAAATTATGCATTTGTAAAACCACAGTTCAGAGACTATATACTTCTGAAAAGGCAGAATATATATACTATTAGTGTTTTGCTTGATTATAGCCTCAATGTTTATTCACCTAGGTTGTAGAATCAGAATTTTACGAGGAAATTGAATCCAAAACAATGAGAAGCATGTCTTAATTATAAGGCTAGTTAATGTCAGAAGCTAGAACTTTCTTAGTTAAGATCTAGGAGCAGCTATTTTAAATAATTTCCATTGTCAATACATTTCTCTGTCCCATTTAACTTAAGTTTGATTTATTTTATTCGAAAGTCTATACAGTGCTAAAGAAACAGGAAAAGTCTCTGCCCTCCAAAGCCCTATAGCATATATGGAGAAAATGTCACAGAGCTATCTAGTTTTTGTGCAAACAAAGTATCCTACAGGAACGCTTGAACTCAACTTGAGAATTCACTGGCTTAATTATTTCAAAAAATGTTCCTAACAAAAGAACAGTGACGTCTCTTGAATATAAATGAGCAGGAATCATTGAAGAAAATATTCCACCTATGGAGACATAACAGTGAACTAAACAAAACAAGTCTCTACAACGTTACACAACAGGAGGGCATCTAAATCTACAGCTGAATAAAATTTAAAGAGTGTTATACTAAAAAGACAGGATATTACAGGAGAGCACAAGGAAATCCAATGTAACTTAGAAAGTCACTAAACCACTTAGGAAGGAAAGCACATGCAAACTAACACTCAAGTTAGATAAGCAAAGGATAAAGTGGGCAGAGGAGAACATTCCAGAATGGAGAAACAATACTCATTGAGTCCTGGAGGTTAAAAGAAAGCAGAAAACATTTGGAAACTGAGATAAAAAAAGAAGTAATGTACCTACAGCGCTGAGTAGGAGGGAAAGAATGTCACAAGATGAAGCTGGAGAGACAGGGGCCAGACTAGAGTTTAAGATGCACCCAAGGTATCCGAGGAAACCACTAAACCAAGGGAGAAGGAACACCAGAAGCGTATGGAGAATACACTTAGAGCGTGTGTTTATGAAAGTCAAGGGAAGAGAGTGTATCCAAAAAATTCTCAGACAAATGTGGCAGAACATTCAGCAAGGTGATGGCTTAACAAATGGCAACGGTGCGTAAAGCGCGAGCCACGCACAGTAAATGAGCTTCAGCAGCAGGATGGGACGCAGAAGGCGACTGAGAAGACCCTGGAGTGAGTATTAGGAAGGAGAGGCCCTGTGCACAGGGGCAACGTATTTTAACAGACTGTACAGGAGGAGAAAGTACAGGTAGGAGGAGAGAGGTGAAGCCAGACAGATCTGTCTGTTCATTTCTGTTTCCTTTATACTGGCACAGCCTTGAACATGTTTAGGCGACCACAGGAGTTAGTGAGGCAGCAGGGAGCCACACACCCCCCTGAGGAGGCAGGAAGAGGGCGTCCAGATCAAGACAATGAGCTGAGCCTTGGACAGAAGTTGAGAAATACTTTCCATTGCCACAGGAGAAAGAAAAGAGAGATGAATCCAACAAGATTTAAGAATCTGGGGTACACAGTTAAGCGTTGTGTGTACAAATTCCTAATTATTCTGTGTGTATAGCAGGAGCAAAGCTCTCTGCTCAGAGGGAAGTTGTCAGGGGCTTAAGGAGGAGGTGTGAAACAACTGTTTCAGGCACTGTTGAGCACTCAATTTGGTGGGTGTCCAGCCTAGTGTTCTAGGGCAACAATGTGGTATATGTGGTATTTCCCCATCACCATCCAAGGGCCAAGGTGCAAGAGATGATTGTTAGATGCAGTGAGGGCTGAGGTTTCTGTCAGTCGTGTGTGATGGAAAGAGAACTTCAGCAGACACTGGTTACAGATGTGAACTGCTGATCTAGAGCTAATAAAAAGGGAAGTGGTTTTATTTTTTTCTGTAAAATCCATTAGTACTAAATGTTATACCAAGTCATGCTAATGCATTTTAAACAGTGTATTTTCAGTAGAAAATCTACTGCATATATCTGAAGACTGTACAACTGAAAAATAAAGTAAAATAAGTGGAACATTTGTAATTATGAAATTAGGTGGCTGAAGTTCTGGTCTTATACCTATACATAACAATGCTTTCTGTCTGTGATCAGAGGTAGGTATTGAAAAATACAATATCAATTTCCCTCCTCACCTCCCTGCCTTCCGCTCCCCCTCCTCTCTCAGATTATCTGAAAGAAGAGTCATCTGTTTACCCAAGCTTACGATACAAATCTCATTTTCCACATATACTATTATGTGAAAATAAAAAAACAAGAAAAATGAAAACCATGGAATTAGCTAACTACAGTTAAAATTACAATTTTTCCAGCTTTAATGAAATATAATTGATATATAACACTCTGTCAGCTTAAGGTGTACAATGAGATGATTTGATAAATGTATATATGGTGAAATCTTTACCACAATAAGGTTAATAAACACATTCTTTACTGCACATAGTTACTAATTTGTTGTTTTTATCATGGTTTTAGTGGGAACATTAAAGCCCTACTCTCAAAGCAACTTTCAAACATACAATATAGTATTTGTGAACTATTGTCACCATGCTGTATATTAGGTCCCTGGAACTCATTCATCTGATAACTGAAAGTTTGTACCCTTGAACCAACATCTCCTGCAATCCCTCAGCCCTTGGCAACCACCATTCTACTCTGGTTCTTTGAGTCCAATGTTTTTAGATTTTACATATAAGTGAGATCATATGGTATCCGTCTTTCGCTGACTTATTTCATGGAGCACAACATCCTCAAGGTCCACCTATGCTGTTGCAAATGGCAAGGTAGCCTTCATTTCTTCTTGGGTGGAATAACATTCCATGGTACATATACACCACGTTCTCTTTAACCATTCATCCACTGATGGACATTTAGGTTGTTTCCACATCTTGACTATTGAGAATGCTGCTGCAATGAACATGGGAGTGCAGATATCTCTTCAAGATAGTGACTTTATCTTTGTTGGGTGAACATCCAGAAGTGGATCACATGGTAGTTCTATTTTTATTTTTTTGAGGAACCTCCAAACTGTTTTCCATAATGGCTGTGCCAATTTACATTCCCATCAATAATGAAACAGGGTTTCCTTTCCTCTACATCCTTTCCAGCATTTGTTCTCTCATCTTTATAACAGCCATTTTAACAGGTGTGAGATAAGATTTCATGATGGTTTTGATTTGCATTTCCATGATAATTAGTGATGCCAAGAACCTTTTCATGTAGTTGTTGGCTACTGTTATCCTTTCTTTGGAAAAATGTCTATTTAAGTCCTCTGCCTATTTTTTAACTGGATTATATGGCTTGTTGCTATTGTATGAGTTCCTTATATTTTGGGTATTAACCCCTTATCAGATATATGGTTTGCAAATATTCTTCTCCCATTCCATAGACTGCCTTTTCTTTTTTTTTCTTCTTCTCTTTTTTTTTTTTCCTGTGCAGAGCTTTTTTAGATTGCTGTAGTCCTACTTGCTTTTTGCTTTTGTTGCTTGTGCCTTTGGTGTCATATCCAAAAGAAATCATTGCCAAGACTGATGTCAAGGAACTTACCATTTATGTTTTCTTCTAGGATTTTTATAGTTTCACATTTTATGTTTAAATTCTTAATTCATTTCAAGTTAATTTTTGTGACTTCTGTAAGATAGAGGTCCAATTTTGTTCATTTGCATGTGAATATCCAGTTTTCCCAACACTATTTATTGAAGAGACTATCCTTTCCACACTGTGTATTCTTAGCTCCCTTTTCAAATATTACTCAGCCACACACGTGGGGTTTACTTCTGAGCTCTGGATTCTGTTCCATTGGTCTGTGTGTCTGTTTTTCTGCCAGTACCACACAGTTTTGATTACTATAATTGGTAGTATAGTTTGAAATTTGGAAATAGGATGCCTCCAGCTTTGTTCTTTCTCAACACTTGCTTTGGTTATTTGGGATCTTTTGTGGTTCCATATGAATTTTATAATTCTTCTACTTCTGTGTAAAAGCCCATTGGAATTTTGATGAGTATTATATTGAATATACAGATGACTTTGTGTAGTATGGACATTTTTACAATATTAGTTCTTCCAATCCATTTATTTTTGTTTCCTTCAATTTCTTTCATCACTAGTCTTATAGTTTTCACTGTATGAACCTTTCATTTCCTTGGTTAAATTTATTCCTAAGTATTTTATTGTTTTTCATATCATAAATGAGATTACTTATTTTTCAGTAATTATTAGTGTACAGAAATGTAACAATTTTGTATGTTGATTCTGTATCCTGAAACTTTACTGAATTTATTATTTATAACAGTTTTTTGATGGAGCATTTAGGATTTTCTATGTACAATATTGTGTCATCAGCAAACAATCTTACTTCCTTCTTTTCTACTAAGATGACTTTTTTCCCTTGCCTAACTGCTCTGGTTAGGACTTTAGCACTATGTTGAATAAGAGCAGGCTTATTCCTGATCTTAGAGGGGAAGCTGATATCAACCTTTCACTGTTGTGTATGATGCCAGTTGTGGGACTGTCATGTGTGGCTTTTATTATGTTGAGATATGTTCCCTCTATATCAAATTTGTTGAGAGTTTTCACAAAAGGATACTGAACTTTATCAAACGCTTTTTCTGATCTACTGAGATGACCATAAAAATTTTATCCTTCACTCTTTTACTATCATATATCATATTTATTCATTTACGTATTTTGAATCACCTGTGTATCCATAGATAAATCTTACCTGATCATAGTATATGATCCTCTAAATGTGTTGTTGAATTTGGTTTGCTGGTATTCTGTTGAGAATTTTTGCACCTATATTCATCAGGGATATTGGCTTATAGGTTTCTTTCTTTTAGTATCCTCATCTGGTTTTAGTATCAAGGCAATATTGGTCTTATAAAATTAGTTTGGGAGTATTCCCTGCTCTTCAATTTTTTGAAAGGGTATAATAAAAACTGGCACTAATTTCTCCTTCAAATGTTTGGTTGAATTCACCCATGAAGCCATCTGGTCTTAGGTTTTCTTTATCGGGAAGTTTCTGATTAGTAATTCAATCTCCTTACTTATTATTGGTCTGTTCAGATTTCAATATATTTATTCATGATTCAGACATGGTAGGCTGTTTTTCTGAATGGTTAAATGTATACATTTCATAGTAATCTCTTATTATCTTTGCATTTCTGTGGTATCAGTTGTCATGTCTGCTTTTTCATTTATAATTTTGAGTACTCTCTCTTTTCCTCTTGATAAATCTAACAATTCATCAATTTTGTTTATCTTTCCAAAAGATAAGATTATTATCTCCTTTATCCTTTATGTTGTTTTTCTAGTCTCTACTTCATGTACTTCTGCTCTAATCTTTGTCATCTCCTTTCTTCTGCTAACTTTGGGCTTCATTTGTTCTTTTTCTAGTTCCTTGAGGTATAAAGTGAGGTTGTTTGAGATCTTTCTTTTTTCTTAATGTAGGTGTTTACTGCCATAAACTTCCCTCTTAGCATCGCTTTTGCTGCATCCCATCAGTTTGGGTATATGTCCATTTTCATTTGTTTCAATATATTTTTTTATTTCCCTTTTGATTTACTCTCTGATCCACTGGTTGTTCAGGAGTATGTTGTTTGATTTCCACATACTTGTTAAGTTTCCAGTTTTCTTCTTGTTGCTGATTTATAGTTTCATACCATTGTGGTTGGAAAAGGTACTTTCAATCTTTTGAAATTTACTGAGACTTATTTTATGACCTAACATATGGTCTATTCTGGACAATGTTCCACATGTGCTTGAGAAAAATGTATACTGCTGCTGTTAGATGGAATGTTCTGCATATGTCTGTTAGGTCTATTTGACCTATGAGAGTATCTCGTAGGCAGCATAAGGTTGGGTCTTATTTTCTTATCTACTCAGTCACTATACATTTTTAAATTACTTTAAATGTAAATAGACTAAATTCTCCAATAGATTAAATTCTCCAATGAAAAGGCATATAGTGACTGAACAGATAAGAAAACAAGACCAAACTATATGCTGCCTACAAGATATTCACTTCCATTCAAAGTGAACCAATGAAAAAAGATATTGTATACAAACAAATGAAAACCGAAAGAGAGCAGATATAGATATAGATCTATTGGGCAAAACAGACTAAGTCAAAAACTGTCAAGACAAAGTCATTATATAATAACAAAGGGGTCAATTCATCAAGAGATTATAATAATCTTAAGTATATACGCATCCTACATCAGAATACCTAACTAATCAAGCAAAAACCTGCTCACTGTTTTCTGTCTGCTTTGTAGTTCCTTTCTTGCAGTCTTCCTTTGTGGATTCATCATTTTCCATAGTGGAATACTTTGAATCCCTTCTCTTTATCTTGTGTGAATCTACTACAGATTTTTGTTTTGTGGTTACCCTGAGGCTTACTTAAAAATCTTAGAGATACTGCAGTTATTTTAACCTCATCACAACTTAACTTTGATCACATACAAAAACTCTACTCTTATTCCACCTACACACATTTTATGTTTTTGATGTCACATTTTACATATTTTTACATTGTGTATCTAACAAACTATTGTTGCTATAGCTATTTTTAATACTTTAGTCCTTCAACCTTTAGACTAGAGTTAAGTAGTTAACACATCATCACATTATAGTATCAGAGCATTCTGAATTTGACTGTATATCTGACTTTACCAGTGTGTTGTTTCTTTTCATATATTTTCATAGTTAGCATCCTTTCATCTCAGGTTGAAGAAGTCCTTTCAACACTTCTTGTAATCCAGGTATAGATGGTGATGAACTACCTCAGCTTCCATTTGCTTAGGAAAGTCTTTATCTCACCTTTATTTCTGAAGGACAACTTTGTTGGGTATAGTACCATTGACCCCTGAACAATACAGGTTTGAACTGTGCAGATCCACTTATGCGTGGATGCTTTTCAGTAAATACATACTACAGTACTACACAATCTGCAGAACTGCAGATAAGGAAAGCCGACTGTGAAGTTTCATGCAAGTTTTCTACTGTGTGGTGGCAGGAGGGTGGGCATCAGTCCCTCTAATCTCATGTCATTCAGGGGTCAACTGTATTCTTGGTTGGCAGCCTCTTTCAGCACTTTGAATATATCATTCCATTCTCTCCTAGACTTCAAGGTCTCTGCTGAAAACTGCTGATAGTCCTTCCATGAGAGAAATTTTTTCTCTTGCTGTTTTTAAAATTCTTTGCTTTGCTTTTAGACCATTTTATTATAATGTGTCTTGAAGAAGATCATCTTGGATTTACATTTTTGGGTGACCTATTAACATCATGAACTGGATGTCCAAATCCCTCCCCAGGTTAGGAAAGTTCTTAGACATTATTTCTTTAAATATGTTTCCTACCCCTTTCTCCCTCTCTTCTTCTGGAACTCCAATGCTACATGATTGGTTGCCTTAATGGTGTCTCATAAGACCCATAGGTTTCCATGATTCTTCTTCATTTCTTTTCCTTTCTGCTCCTCTGAATGGTTAATTTCAAATGGTCTGTCTTCAAGCTCACAGATTCCTCTGCTTGGTCTAGTCTGCTGTTGAAGCTCTCTATTAAATTCTTCAGGTCAGTTATTGTATTCTTCAGCTCCAGAATTTGTTTGGTTCTTTTTTGTTTTCTATCTCTGACGCACTTCTCATTTTGTTCTTATATTGTTTTCCTGATATAATTAAATTGTTTTTCTGTTTTCTCTTGCCAGGCATCTAAGCATTGTTAGAACAATTATTTTGAATTCTTTGTGAGGCAATTCCTGGAACTCCATTTCTTTGCAGCCAGTTGCTAGAGGCTTACTGCACTCCTTCGGTGGAGTCGTGTTTCCCTGAGTCTTCACGATCCCTGCAGCCTTGCACAGGTGTCTGTGCATTGAAGAAGCAGCCATTACTTCCAGATGTTACAGACCGACTTCCATAACGGAAGACTTTCACCTGCAGCGGGTGGCATACTGGAGTGTACTGTAACTCCACACCTAGTGGTGCAGGGGCAGGTGGTGGCATGGCGTCTGGAGGGTGTGGTGACTCATCAGCTCAGGCCATTGTGGTCGACAGCACCTACAATCACATGGTCCTTAGCAAGTACTGCAGGGGATCCACTGAGGCTGCCAAGGGATGTGAGGGTTCTCAGTAGTGCCTCCAGGTCCAATGGCTAGAAACCAGGATAAGCAGCAGTACTGCCAATGCCAGTGGCATGCTCTCAGCTGCTGGCTTATGCCATGAGCACAGGGCAGTGAAGGCTGGTAACGAGGGTCCCACCAGAGTCATGCAGGTGCAGAGCTGGAGGGGCTACCTGCAGGTCAGCATAGTGGTTCAAGACTAGCAACAGATTACAGGACCTGGTCCAGGCCCACAGCAGCCAAGGGGGCTCTGACAGTCAGCATGCTGTCCCATAACTGCATAGTCTTCCCTCAGGCATGTGCAGAGCAGTGGAGGACAGGGACAAGCATCAGACCCATGGCATGCAAGCGCACAGCTGGAGGAGCTAGCCCTGAGTGCTCACACAGCAGTGGGGGTCAGCTGTGGGGCCTTGCACTTGCATAGCTGCAGAGGCCTGGGCTGCTGCTGGTGCAGTTCCCAGGCTCCGGCAGGGGAGGCTGGGAGAAGATTTGGCAAAACGGGAGGGAATCAGATGGCTGGTGTCAGCAAACACAAATATCTGTGGAGTGAAAGTCAGTAAAATCTGCAGGGGTTCTGAGGTCACCTGCAGAGCAGGTCATGGGGAACCACAGGTGCTCCTGCCACATGGCAGCTACGGGTGGCCAGCTTCTCTTCCTCATTCCTAGCTGTCTCTATACATCTTGGCTTTGCCAGTCTCTGGGTGGGAGAAATGGGACCTTCATGTGGTGCTCCAAAAGACTGGGGAATCTGGTCACTTATCCTACTATTCTTTCCCTACAAGGGGAACTCCTTCTAGCTGCCAAGTTCCTTCTGGGTACCTAGCAATGCTGGCCTGGGGGATGGGCTGATACAGGCAAAACAAAGCTGTTCTTCCTTCCTCACTGTGGTTGTTCTCAAGTTTCTTGTTCCACTGTGTTGCTGAAGTTTCTTACGTGGGCTCTGGAGCTCTCCCAGAGGGTTTGTTTTTTTTTTTTTCTTTGTGAACAGCTGTCTGATTGTTTATATTTGGTGGGAAGAGGGGATGAAGGCTGAGGTCTCCTGCTCTACCATCTTGCTGACGTCACACTCCAACACTGTAATTTTCACTGCATCTGTCAAAACAGCTTGCAAAGTCATTAATTATTGTAATTTAATATTCAGCCTGATCACAAAAAAGGATTTTAAAAAGCAACTCACTCCCTCATTTAGGGCCACAAATGACCTTGGTGAAGTCAGAGATCCAGAAAACCAATATCCTGCCATTCTTCCTTAGTGTGCACCCCCAGAAAAACATAGATTTACAGCACTGGTAGAAAGACATCACTCATGCCAACAAGACAGTAATAAAGATCTCTACCAATCCACCCAAAAAACACAGTATCAGAGACTGCATAACATTACAAACTTTAAGACTATTAGCAACAGTAAAAGTTAAAATAAATTCATTGCTGAAAAATGTTAAATTCAGGCTACATCTTAAAGCATAGTCAGGTGTTTGTACAAATTACTTTAAAGTTAACAACATATAGATGTTAATTTAAAATTTTAGCATCTTCTTAAAAGCCCAGCTCAGTAGTTCCCACACTTTAGTGTGCAACAAAAATGCCTGGAGAGCTTGTTAAAACATAGATCCCTGGGTCCCACTCGCAGAACTTCTGAGTCAAGAGTTTGAAGGTGGGTCTGAGAACGGCATTTCTAACAAGTTCCCAAGTGCTGCTGCTGCTGCTCATCTGAGGACCACACTCAGCTAACAGCACAGACCATGTATCTCTCACACTGACGAGCATTATGAACCACATATTAAAGAATTCAATATTTGCTGACTGAAAATATTCCTTAAAATGTGGCAATGAATAATTCGGAATTCCCTCCACTATATATACATTTTATCTGGCAACAGGTATATTTCCAGAGGGACAGGAAGAAACATCAACCATGACAGTGACAGCGGAAGTAAATTACAGCAAGAAAAGTGTTACCAAAATGTTTTTAAAATATTTCAATGCTAATAGTTACTATTAAAATGGTAATTCTATTTCTGTACAACAATGGAAATAATTTTATTTCAAAATTAAGTGGTTTATGGCATTGAGATTATATGATTTAAGGAACAAAGGTGAGGAACTATGGCTACACAGACATAAAGATACACTGTGTTGTTAATCCTCTATTTCTATACGCCACATACAGACACACTGATAGTCCACATCTAAATAAGATATAAGGCTTTTAGGATGAAACAATGCCATTTGCAGCAACATGGATGGACCTAGAGATTATTACACTAAATGAAATAAATCAGAAAGTGAAAGACAAATACCGTATGATATCACTTATATGTGGAATCTAAGATACACCACAAATGAACATATCTACAAAACAGAAACAGACATAGAGGATAAACCTGTGGTTGCCAAGGAGAAGGGGTTGTGCAGGGGGGATGGACTCAGAGTTTGGGGTTAGCAGATGCAAACTATATAGGATGGATAAACAACAAGCTCCTACCATACAGCACGGGAACTATATTCAATATCCCGGGATACACTATAACGGAAAAGAATATGAAAAAGAATATACGTATGTATAACTGAGTCGCTTTGCTGTACAGCAGAAATTAACATGTAAATCAACTATACTTCAATTAAATTTTAAAAATGTAAGTCTTTTTGTACCTTACCATCTAAGATGTCTGTGAGGAATTATTTTTCTGTGCTTTCCTACAATGCTTTCTTTCACAGAATTTAAGCAATCAGTTCCAATCTGAACAACAGAAAGGATAAACGCCAATATTTGTGAATGTAAAAACTAATTAAGGGCTTCTGTTTTTTGTTGTGTTTTTCTTTTTCTTTTGGAACATTCAAAGAAAGGTTCATTATGTATGCATAGAAGAATAGAGTTTTCTGAATGGGAGAAGACCTTAAAGATTCTTGTTTACCACTCATACTTAGGAAGTTATATTGTATTTCATGTCTGCAGCTAGTACCTATTCAAGCCAAGACTAGAATCCAGATATCCTTGTTCCTAATAGACATCCTTTCTAAAATAGACTGCTGTGTGTAAGAGCACGCTTCAAATAAGCCCAATTTGCTCTACTTTGTTGATCTTTAATTTTACTGTTTACTAAGTGGACAGTAGTTTAAGGCGTATTCACAAGTTTAGAAATTTTCCTTATTCTCCACAGGAAAATATTTTTAGCAAAACAAGTATTTAAACATTTTTGTAAAATAATGGCCAAAACCCTACAGACTTTCTCTGAACAATATTTGGAAAAATGAATGTGAAGAAACCTAAAATAGAATATTAATTATTAATTACTAATAGTTTAATAACTAATAGTTTCAAATCAGTATCTTCCCATTCTAGAACTAAAGTACTTCTTCACTTACTTGAGTTCGACTTACATATACAGAACCCTTAAGGAAATGAAATTATTATTTCAAGATGTCTTATTTTATAACCAGCTACAAAAATGGCAGATCATGCTTCTACTTATTGCTTTACATAATGTACATACTTAAAATCAAAAACACAATTTTGGAAATTTGTCGAACCTCTTAAAAATGTATATAAGCAATGGTGTAGAAACATTTAAATGTAATAATGATCCCATAGTGATTATCTTCACTCTGAAGAATCATCTGGATAGTTAAATAACTACTACTGTAAAATTATTTTGGTGCTTTTGAAACAAACCATAGAAGCAATTCAATGACTAGTTCTAGGTTTTATATATGTTTCTTCCCAGAATGATCTAAAATTAGCATCACAACTCAAAACAATGGAGCTCTTTTTGCTCATATATAAGCAAATTCTAGCTAAGGTAATAAAAATGGAACTTCAAAGAACCTTAAAATACAATCCATACAGCTTAGATATATCATTTTGCTACTTCTACTCCTTTTAAACAAGACCTATTATAATAAAATGAAAACCCTCATCAATCACCTGATAGAGTAATTCCAAACTTAACCAAACAGGGCTAATGGGTGAGAATTGAATTGAAAACACCTTGACAAAGAAAGCAATTTCTTTTCTTCGCACTCCTCTGAAGCTGTGGGTGATCACGGTAATCGAACCATCAACAGTGAGGGGCCATCTGTCCCAAGGGCCCTTCATGAGAGTTCTTAAAAAATCAACAACAAAAAAAAGAGAAAGAAATGCTGTACCACAGATGTTCAATCTTGATTAATCTGCGACAAGGAACTTATAGCTGAGAATCAATGTTTTGACATTTTTCAGATACCAATCATTAAAAGCCAACACAAAAGTTTTTATTAGAATGCAGGAATGATCTTTCATACAAAATCTGAAAGACCTTTTAGTCAGCTGAGATGTTCGTCATATTCTAAAGCAATAGCTTCTGTTATAATTCCTTTAACGAGAAGAGCAGGTAAGAGGCCCTGCTTTAAGTTAGCTCTCAGACTAGCATTTTGAGACCGTTGCTCTTTATATATCCTTTCTACAAGTATATGCTTAAGTAAAAAGAAGACATGCTTTTGTTCACAGCACTCATTATACTCAACTCTTTGAACTAAAATAGATTTTCAAGAAATAGCATTAACATGAAAACTCAGAAATATAAAATTAATTGAACCTCATAAAGCAGTCTTATTTACAACATTTAAAATAATTTTCATATTACACCAAGAAATAATTCCAAGCACAAAGGCAAACTGGGTCAAAGCTTTTCTTGCTTGATATGTAGTTTGAAATACAGTAGACTCCTGGCACTCTTGGATATAACACAGTTTCAATCACTTGGGAACAAGCCAAAGTTAATGAAATAGAACATACTATTAAAATGACTCAAAGCTTACTAAAATGAAAATCTGTGTGAGCTTTATTAAGTATAACTACCGAAAACATTTAAAAACTAATTTTAAAATGAAAACTACAAAACAAAATATTAAAGAACCAAATAAAACCATGCATCTCAGTTTTACAAAATACTTTCAAGCTAGAATCAAATTAAATGTAAAATGTTAATTTACAGCTCAAACACATAAATGCACCAAGAAACTTAATATAAGAGCAATAACTCCTTATCTTATTTATCTTTGTATTGCCAGAGTCTAAGGATGGATTCTATGATGTCAGAAATTCAGCATTCTCAGGCATGTGACAGAGGCAAGCATGTTTACCTCTAAAAGGAGAAACACTCAACCCAAATCTTGCCAAAGATGGGTTTGCAATTCAAATTTACCATAGAAAATCTATAAGCCATCAGAAACAACAGAATTAAAACCCCTCCCCCTCAAAGGCTGGGACGGGGAGGGTGGGGGGGACTCGAGGGAGGGAGGGAATACGGGGATACGTGTATAAAAACAGATGATTGAACTTGGTGTACCCCCCCCAAAAAAAATAATAAATAAATAAATAAAATTTTAAAAAAAGATATTAAAATTATCTGAAACAGCATACATAAGGATTTTTTTTTAATAATTAGAGAATAAGGATTCAAAACATGAGCAAACGATGAGATTTCTTTTTTTGTAAAAAAAAAAAAAAGCAAATTTTGAGAACAACCAAAACTTTATGAAAAATAATCTATGAAATTAAAAGCTCAACAGAGGAAATAAGCAGATTATATACAACTGAAGAGGAAAACAGTGAAATGAATCAGACACAAAAGATACTAAACAGCATGAGACACAGAGAAACCCCCCAAAATGAGAAATATAAAGGTTAAGAAAAATGGAGACTAGAATGGTAACTCTATTTCAAGTTCTAAAAGATCAGATCTAAGAGACTGCGGTGTACAAAACAAGGGAAGGATTGGAGATGTTAGAAGAAATAATGACTGAGTTTTCCAAAAGCAGTGAAGACATAAATCTTCAGAATTAGAAATCACAACAAACCCCAACAGCATCTCAAGAAAGACACACCCAGAGGCATTATAATGCAATTACAGAGTACAAAAAGACACAGGCATCTTTAAAGGCATCCCAGAGGAAAAGAGGTAAGTCTAAATCTTTAAATACACACACACATACACACCCCTATTTACACGTAGAGCAGACTTCCCAAAGATTGCAATGGATGGAATCCAGAAGACAGTGGAATAATATATATGAAACTTCTGAAGAAGTATGTTTGTCCTTTGAGAACTGATAAACAGGAATGTGCGTAAAACAAAGATAATTTTAGAAAGATAAAACCGAGACATGTACCAAATACACACACTTGCTAAAGTCTAAAGACTGCCGCCATCATCAGGAAAAAAGTTAATTCTCCAAAAGAAAAGTATGAAATGCAAGAAATAACATATTTCATGTACCCAGATATACACACACAACAATATTTATAGAATTATTACTTGCAACTAGCCAAGTCCTGGAAATAATGTACAAGCCCATTAGTATGGAAATGGTAATAGTATTATTATTCTATGAAATGCTACATTGCCTTGAAAAAGACTGAAGCCTTGAAAAAAATTATACTTGTTCATATGACAAAAAAAAATCTCTGAAACAGTGTTAAATGAAAACAAGGAAGCAAGATGAGGTCAGAGAGATAAAGAGGAGCAAGCAGAACAGGAGGGCCTTACAAGTCATCAAAAGGAACTTTGCTTGCACTCTGGGAAAGGGAACCACAAAGGAGTCTAAGCAGAGGAGTGACAAGCTCTGACATATTTAACAGGATCACCTGGCTGCTGCTTTGAGTGTAAACGGAAAGACAAGAAAATAATAAAGCCAGTTACCAGACTACTGAAATAATCCCGATAACATAAAATGAACCTCCTGGGAAAAGAATTCAGATCTTATATATCATCTAAGAATTTAGATCTTATTATATTACTAACAATGGGCATGTATCATTAACCTCTGGGACTGGGAATCAGACATTTATGGACAATTTGTGGTAAAAATAGAAGGGAAGGGGGATATAAAATAAAACTTACAAGATGATCTACCCTCCTGAGACAGAACGCAGTAGGGCCTAAGAATCAAAAGGAAATTCTCCCAATAGATTACAGTAGACATTTTATGCATCTGACCTGATCCAATGGCAGGTGAGTACTCTGGGAAGAAAAGAAGAGCATTTTGTAAAACCTAAAGGAGCTCTAGTTCTGCAGAACTCCTTTAACACAGACAACTGGGGCCACCTCCTCACCCACTCTGCAGAACTGCGATCCAGGCTGTGAGGGGACACTGAAGATGCAAGGAGCAGTGACCGACATCATCACCAGTAGTGGTCCAGGAACCAGGAGCAGCAAGAGGGACACCAGCAGCCCAGGTAAGAGCAAGAGCCATCACTGTCGGCCCCAACCAGCGTCACGAGCATCATCCTAGCAGGAGTGCTCCCAAGTCTGGAGAAATGACTGCAACAGTGACGCGGAAACGGCTGCAGTGAGGCGTTGAGAGCAAAGGCAGCAAGCAGGGGAGGGGAGGTCGACAAACAACTCCTCAACACCTGTGAGGCACCTCTGAGGGGTCCACAGAAGTACTAAGGAAGGGTGAACACTTCAAAATGGGACAGAGACCTGGAGGGAACTCATTGGGGGTTATCAAGCAGCCAACACCTGAATCGAAACATCAATGTGACTTATCCTCAAGCTAGAGAAGCCTAAGGGCTCTGGGGCAAGGTCTCTAAAGTGTCCACAGTAAAAATTAACAAAGTTGTTAAGGAAAAGCTTAATGATAAGCAAACTGTGCACAACCCAGACACTACATTTCAGCTCTCGATTACAAGACAAACTTCTAGGTCTTTCTTGGCATACTGTGAAAGTACAAATGAAAGAAGCAGATATGCAAATAGACATTTCATTCTGTTTCTAACTGAATAATGCCCTTTTAGTTCTAAAGTCTTCCCTACTGGTAGCGTGAATTTCCTTGAGCTAATAACATGCATATATCATTAACCTCTGAGGCCAGGATTAGGACTGGTAAATACAACACTGATATTGGCAACAAGAAACATTTTGTGGGAGGGGCAGGAAGCTATTAGCCTGAACTTGCTTGCAAATAATTAAGCCCTAGAATAATTTTCACCCATTTTCCTTGAAACATATAATTATCAAGTTACTGGGATATATTTAAAAGACTCTACCGTGTATTTGAAGTAGAAAACAGTGATCTAGTCTGGGGGGCCAGCTGGGCTGGATTCTAATACTTCTAAGTAGGCTGCAGGAGCAAACACAAATTCACAAGGATAACCTGTCGTGTGAGATTACAGATGAACGTGTGCAGGAGATGTGGTTGCTCAGCACAGGCTAGAGGGGTCTCGAGAGGTCGTCCTCTCCCTGAAAGTCAGGCTTCTTTTTGCTCCACTAAACAGATGAATCCGTTCCTATTCTACCCACACACAGGGTCAGCTCCAAATCTCCCAGCCTCCCTCCTAAAGTGTCCAATAAACCTAATGCTTGGAAATTTACATCTTTTTTCCTCTTGCTGAAAAACTGGGGGGGGGGGGGGGGGGGGTATGGATCATGCCCACATATAATTTTTTCTTAATTTCTATTTCTCACCCATCACCAAATATTTCCAGTATATGAACGTAGTGGTTCACAACCCTTTCTGCTCATTACAAATTACCTAAGAAACATCAACCCCCCCCCCCCACCAAAAAAGTGACCCCCTGGCCACATCCCAGACCATATAAGATGTCTGCGAGTTTTTTAAATTCCCCAGGTTATTCTAATGTGCAGCTTGGGCTGAGAACCACTACCTCAATCTTTCTGTAAAGAAATTTGTTTCTCAAGCCTTTTAAAAGTTTTCAGTCTTCTTCACGTTTCAAATATTGTTTCAGACGCTGGACTCAAAAGCAGAACATAATGCCATATATAAAACATAAGTACTGTACAGAGTTGCTCATGAGCATCAATAAAGCAAAGTTCTGTATCTCGTGCCTGATGTTTCCAAGGATTTCATTATACCAACACCTTACACTGGTATCTAAAATGGAATCCTATCCATCTCTACTAATAGAACCCAGGCACCAAATCTTCTTCAAAAGCCCAGAATCAGCCTTACGGTGCCTCCTCCACCCTCCACATCCAATCCACTTCCTAATCAGGTCGGCTCTTGCTTTGAAATGCAGCTCTTGTCCGTTCCTCCTCTTTCACATTCGTCCTCTTCTACATCCTATAACCCAAGTCTTCCCGCCCCTGAGCTCTTCTCAACCCTCCGCCACTAAACTCCTCTTCTTAAAAAACGTGCTCTTGCTATGCCTCCCTTCACCAAAAAATGTTCAGTGGCTCGCCGCTGCTGACGCGAACAAAACCCAGCTCTTCAAACTATGGAGGATTTTGTGCCCCAAATAAAATATTCAATTTTAACACAATAAATAACTCGTATTTCCCACCACACTCCAATTCAAGTTTTCTTTTCATTCCAGGCCTCCTGTCCTTCGCATAAAGTTTACCCCCAATTCCAAGCATTGACTCATGCTATATAGCCCCTTCCTTGAAATCCTATGTTCCCTTTTCTCCAATCTTTCCAAACCTTCTATGCATTACTCTGGACCTAGGCTGGGAGGCCTTCCCGAAACACTGCAACCACACAGACTGGCCTGCCTCCGTGCAACACGTACCATCTGAACCAGTTCTTCTGAAATATACTGCTTCACACTACAACTGAACTATTTTATTCGTGTCTCCTCATTCAAATAAAGCTCCTGAAGGCAGAAATCATGTTTTATATTCTTGATGTTTACTGCGTAAAGGGCTTTTTCAGGTTTTTACTGAATCCTTCATTCTCTCCATTCAGTGAACACACATAAGGCACACAAAATTCTTCCCTATCATATCAATTTCTTCAGAGTAAAGTTCGTGAATTTTCCTTATTTTAACTTGTTTATTTTGAGAAGTAACCAGCCTACTCTAACGTAAGTCTGATTAACCCTGAATGAAAAGTAATATCATGATTCAAGTATCTGTGCCAGACAATGTTTAAATGTGGCTTAAAACAAAAAATAGAGAAATAAAATTTTCTTTAAAATCTGAGAAAAAGTCAAGGTACAATTATTTATTCATTACACAAATGTATCTTCTCTTTATAGACAGAAAAGGAACAGTGATGTTTCAAGGTTAAATGCCACCAGGAGATACACAGGTGATGGGACTGAGCGGACAAGGAATTGGGGGTGGGGGGGACACAGGTAGAAGGCAGATGCCCAAGCCCCTCCTCAGAAAGCAGCCATTACTCAGCTCCAGCCACATGAAGTGTGGGCCTAATGCTGACAGATATTCTTCATTTTTCAGAAGTCAGAATTTTCAAGAAAAAAAATTACCTAATTTTTAAATTGGGAAAAATAATTGAACATTTCATAAATACTGTGTGAGTGAATGTGTTTCAAGGGGTCACTATTTTTTTACCTCTTTACTACGGTATGAGGATTTAAATTAGAAAAGGAAAAAAATTCTTTAAGGTTGATCATATATTCAAAGTAAACCACTACCTGACATTTTTTTAATCTGTTCTGGTGGCTTTTAGAATCAAGATGGTCCTTGTTAAGTTCACACTCAATGCAGGAGAATGCTTCCAGTTTGCTGATTCTAAGGTAATATTTTAAGACAAAAGGAAAATGGATATTACTGGGTTGGCCAAAAAGTTCGTTTGGGGTTTTCCATAACATCTTACGGAAAACCCCAAAGAACTTTTTGGCCAATCCAATCTTAACAAACCAGTTTCCCTGGACTTAGGAACCACACTTTAAAAAAAAAAAAAGTCAGATACAGGTTGTTTAAACATAATTGGTGCATATACACATTATAGAAATTTAACATTTTTGAGATGTCTGAATTTTATAGGCACACTATCCAAAGAAAATACAATCTCTAAGTAGAAGTGAGTTTATCACTCTCAAAAGCAGCTTACTAGAGCTCATAGATGTTGATGTCATCATATAACAACTTCATGATTCAACATAAAGGACCACTGAAATCTCAAAGGAAACTCAGGCCCAGAGACTCTGAGGAACAGCGGATGCTACTTTATTCTGGTAACTGCCCGAGAGTATTCACATCACAGCTCGGAAGAAATGACAAAAGCAGACGGTCAAAGAATCAAAAGAGATTAACAGAGGAATAAGAAAGAGAATTATGTCATCTGGAACAACAAACAGAATTACACACTTATTAAAAATAATTAACTGAGAAACTATAATAGGAAGAAAAGACAAAATGAAAGAAAAAATGAATTTGAAATCCACAATATGTAGATCAAAAGTACCTTTATACTTATTTCTATATTTCAACACCAGGTTCTCCTCTTAAAAAGTGAGCAACTGATTCCTGTTTAGGTTATTCTACAAGAAGTACTAAGAAAGTAAAACAATTTTTAAAAAAGTTGGGGGACTGTCATTTGAAGTTCGAAACTTCAGGCAGTATATAATTATACCGTCCATGAATTTTTAAAGACACACAGCATAGCATTAAGAGGCTAGGAGGCTAAGTTCCAAAGTCAGACTTCAGGCAGACATGCCACCCATGAGTTACGTGTGATCTTTTTCAAGATACTTCAGGCTCTGGGCCTCAGTTTCCTCCTTGGTAAAGCATCACTAGTACCCTCTTGTGGGATGTTCTTAGGATGAGTGGAGGTTATATACATACACACTACACACATCACTTATAAAAGTACCTGACACATAGGAAGCCTTCACTCATATTAGAAATCACTAGCACTCATTACAATAAGGTGAGAGGGCAAAACACTGAGATACAGGTGTGGCCAAGGTGAATGAAGACACTGTATCAGCCTAGGTGAACAGGTCACTACAGCTATTTCGTTCTCTTCACATAAACCTACCTCCCCCCGCCTAGGACCTGCCCAAGCCTGGTTGCTTGTTTTATAACACCATCCATCTATACTTTGCTCTTAGGGAATAATTCCTATCAAACTCGTACGTGCATGGTCTTAACTATTTACGAGTTCAAAACAGAGCACTGCACAAGCTAGCGTTCGCCACACTGCTCCCTACCTTGTGTGTTTTAGAAGTTTCACCCCATCTCCTTCCCCTAACTTGCTCTGCACTCCACTTTCTAGCCTCTCTACTGCTTTCCCTCACCACCACGCTCTCTCTCCCTTTCTCTTTTCAAACCCTCCCTCTTCTCCCATTTTCTTCAGGGTGAAACTGGGTAACTGCAGGGAGAAGCATCTATAGTTAACAAAGGAAACCCGACAACAAAAGGAATATTAACTCAGTGAAACAACGACCCCTGGCCGATTGAGCCTGAGAGTATATCCCACCCAATACGATGCAAGCAGCTGTTTACCTGTACTGAGGTATGGTTATTTTCAGGAGAAAGTTACATACATCAGCACAGTCAAGCGAGGGGCCCAAATGCACAAGATCTTAGTTACCACCCAGGATTGATATCCGATTGAGAGGAGAGGCAAACAGTCCATACTGGTCAAGCCGAGAGGGCAGGTGACCCAATGCTTAACTACCTAATTTCCATCTATTCTAATTGGATTATAACTAAATTCCTAGTATTGATAATACTGGGAGACAAACTCAGAGGCTGTTTTACACTAGGACTGCAACTAGCTGCTGCCTGGAGGTGTATAATAACCCTGACCACCCAATGACCGGGTATTAACACAGTAGCTACCAAAATGCCACAGATCAAGCGGGAGGGAGTCTTTACATGGACAGAGATGTACACAACCCTGCTTCTCTCTGCTGTAAAGACACATGCTCATGGGCCTCCTAGGTAGCGCAGTGGTTAAGAATCCGCCTGCCCATGCAGGGGAAACGGGTTCGATCCCTGCTCCAGGAAGATCCCACATGCCGTGGAGCAACTAAGCCCGTGCGCCACAACTGTTGAGCCTGCGCTTTAGAGCCCGTGAGCCACAACTATTGAGCCCATGTGCTGCAACTACTGAAGCCCATGCGCCTAGAGCCCGTGCTCCGTAAGAAGAGAAGTCACGGCAATGAGTAGCCCGCGCACCACAACCAAGAGTAGCCCCCACTCACCGCAACTAAAGAAAGCCTGTGCACAGCAAAAAAAAAGACCCAACACAGCCAGTAAAATAAATAAATAAATAAATTTATTAAAAAAAAAAAAAGACACATGCTCGTATCCAATTGAGAAACTGGGGGAGGGGGGGATGGATCAGGAAGAAAGGATGAACAGACTTATCCTCACACAGCAAGAAAATATTCAGAACTTAGCAGAAGTCTGTTAATGGTGCTTCTTAATTAGAGAAAGCAACAGAAAAATATTACAATTCTACTCTTTCTTGCATTTATATTGTGGTCTGCAAGATTCAATCTTCAAATAAAGACATTAAACACCTACGTTTAAGAATATTAAGCCAAAAGACATTTGGGAAAATGCCTGACTTATGAAAACCCAGGGATCCACCTCTGACAGCCATCCACCGCTGGACCTGTTTTCATAAACGCAGCACAGAGACCCCAGTGAGCCGTTCTCCTCCTATTCTTCTACCTCACTCCTTCCCAACACTTCTTCCCCCTTACTGGCTTTTCATTCTACGGTCAGAGGTTAAACTGCTCACCCTTCACCTTCCAGGGAAGTTTTTTTCCCTCCCTCATAAAGGTTCCTCACAGTGGGCAGCAGGCGGATTAGCCCCTCTCCTGGAGAACAAAGGCCACGTCTTTGTCCCCCCGGGTTCGGGCATGGAGCCCCCCCATCAGAGGAAGCTGCTCCCACTCGACCTGGACAATGACAATATTGTTGAGGCCCCACCACAGCCCGGCCTCTGCGTCTCGACTCCCGTCCAACCAGCTCGCCCAAGAGAAAATCCTGTCAGGCACTCAGCTGAAAATTAACTAAGGTATCCTGTTGAGAACCTGATGAAGATGGTATCTGACCATACGGTAAAACTTTCCATTGTTTAACATAAAGATAAGAGAAAAACTTTTAGAGCTCAATGCTTGAACAATCCCGGTCACCAATTCACACATGGGTCAGTAAATGTATTTTACGGACATATAACCCCTTCCTCTATGCACTCTCTTAAAATAATACACAGACCTATTTATAACATTCTACTCTCTTGCACTTAAAAATCTGCCTCACTAAAGGATACACTCAAAAAAATTACAATAGTTTTTTTTTTTTTTTTTGCAATTTTTACATTAGCTGTTTCTCATTAAAAATTTTACTACTGCATTTATCACTGAAGGAACTGGTCAAAATGCAGAAGTCAAAAGAAAACATATCTTTTCACATGTCATAATATTTATTTTACAAGTTTTTTCATGCTGAACAAAGGAGAACTAGTAAACCACAAAGCATGTATTTGATTAAAATTTAGAAATGGGAAGTATAATAGTACATGAGCCAAACCATACCTATAAAAACTATTTGTAAATGTTTTTAAACCTGTGAGTATTAAATACCTCAGACAAATTTATATTTGGTCATATCATGGCAATAAAAGAATTCTCTCAAGCATTAAGTTATGGGTGAGTTCATGAATATTTACAATGGCTGTGGGGAGGATTGCAGCTTTTTAAATATACATAATCTTGTAATTCACATCCATGGCAGCAACCAATATTGAAAGTAAAAACTCTATTATATATGATTACAACCACATTAAGTAAGCTCACATTGAAATTTGCAAGGGAATGCACAAAAAATGAATATTTTTATGTTACTGGTATGAAATGGATAATCTTTTTACTTTGTTCGAAATTGTCAATAACATACTACATTAATAATTTAAAAAATAGAAGAAACTACAAAATAATCAGAATAGTTCAAAACACTACCAATGGATAGCGATTAATGGAGAGAGCCGTGCAACCACTATACAAAGCATTCAGAATTAAGGAATAAGTCATTTCTGTTACGTAGCACATATAGCAATGTACATTGATTTCCCAAATTTTAGGAGAAATGAAATGTGCTTTTTTTAAAATCTATGATGCTTATTAGCCTGACAATTTCAAGAGGTCATGACCAACAAGCTTAACAAAAGGAAGACATTTATTCTTGGGGGAAGGGGGTGGGGGTGCCAGGAATCAATGCTTACACACAACAGATGTCTGGCTTGGAGGAGTACGTCCTTACTCTTTTAAAAGTCACATAAAAATATAAGTTTGGCAAAGGAAAACATTTAAATTGAAGACTCTAGAGCTAAGCACATAGGCAATGACTGGCAGGAAATGTTAAAATATTTTATTCTGACTGCTACAGAAAAAAATGAACAACAATTTAACAAAATTAAAAAGGAAAACATCTGATAAAAACAGAAAAATACAAAACTCAAGACTGAATGGGTCTATCATATCTACCGTTAAGTATCTTTTTAATTTATGAATTATGCCACAGTAAAATGATGAAGATAAAAGACAACCAACTGACCATGTCTCTTAAAAATCAACATCATATATATTAAAGACATAAGGGAAACACCTAAAAATGTTACCAACGGTAATTTCTAGAATATGGCATTATGAGTGATTTATACTTTCTTATATGCTCATTTTTTATTTTCCAAATTTCCATCAATAAATATGCACATATATACACTCACATACATACAATAGATACATTTATATATCAATATTAGGCTACTATCAAAATATAAAAGTTAATTTATAGAGTATCTTAACTTGGTCAAGAAGAATACTCAACAAAACATTCTCATTCAGAAGTACTTCTATATATCATAGTCACTTCCTCTAACATAAAATCAAACTGAAAATCCTAAGTAAGAAATTCACTCCATACTTCCTTTAAAAATTTAATTTTGACCAGGTTTAGGATAAAATATATTAACATTCCAGGACTTTCTAGGTGGCACAGTAGTTAAGAATCCACCTGCCAATGCAGGGGACACAGGTTCGATCCCTGTCTGGGAAGATTCCACATGCCACAGAACAACTAAGCCCTTGAGCCACAACTACTGAGCCTGCGCTCTACAGCCCATGAGCCACAACTATTGAGAGCCCGCGTGCCACAGCCACTGAAGCCCACGTGCCTAGAGCCCATGCTCCACAACAAGAGAAGCCACTGCAATGATGAGCCCACACACTACAATATAGAGTAGCCCCCGCTCGCCACAACTGGAGAAAGCCCGTATGCAGTAACAGTAGACCCAACACAGCCAAAAAATAATTAAAAAAACAAATTCCAGCTTTTTAACATTAAAGAAAGCATAATGTTAAAAATGAATCCTTCTGTGAACAAGTGAAGGATAGAGAAGAGAAAGATGGGGAAAGGAAACACCAGAGGTCACAAAAAAGAATGCAGGGACGTGATGGTGACCAGCTAAGGTTTCTGTCATAAGAAAGAATAAAAATACACATATTAGAGCTAATATCTGGCATTTCTATAAAGCTTGCTGGCAGTTGTAAATGCTTGTCCACTCTACTGGCCAGCTGAGCCAGCACCCACGTAATCAGCAAAAAGAACGGCATCATTCCTGCCACTCTTACCCTGGTACTTCGTTAAACCCAGTGACACACACGGCAGTGTATGTTTGGAAATGAGATGTGTTTGCTAACTAGAGGTGAGGGATGAAGGACAAGAAAAAGAACAGAAAACAGGTCTGGACTTATAATGTGCTGTTCATCCCTCACAAGCTTCTGGGACTGGGGTGAGCTCCTGAAATCACAAAAGACGCCAATTCGATACAGGCACAAATTCCTCTCCTCCTTCCTCAATGCCTGACCATAAAGCTGGAGACTACGTCTTCCAACCTCCCTTACAGCTGAGGATCACCGTGTGCTGTTTTTACCAAGGAAAGTGATGTATCAGATTTCACCCTGCCTTGCCACAGAAGAAATGTCTTGCTGAAGCTGTTCTCTTGCCCATCCTGTGGGCTTGAACTTGGACACAGTAAGTGACCCAGCTTTGACTCTGGGTCTCCTCTCTCAGAGGAGAACAACAGTCTAGGAAATAACGGGACATGAATCCTTGAATAACTTCACAGAACAGCGTCCTCCAGCCAGACCACCTACTTCTAATCTTCTGTTACTTAAGCCTCTACATTTTGAGGTCTTTAAGAAAAAATTTAAAAATTAAAATAAAAATAAAAACAAAGCAAAAAACATCAGGCTGGCCTTTACTCTTTAAATAGAGCACTAACAAAAGATGCAGTTTTGAAAGAGGAATAACTGATATGGAGAACAGCTTTCGGGATTATGCCATAACTCATAGGAGGAAAAAGGGATACAAAGTTTAATCTGGCATCTAACATAACTTTGATTCAAAAACTTATGTCCCTAGTACCTGGTACTGCATTTAGAAACAAAGTAGGCCATCAATTAACGTTTGCTGAATGAATGAATGAATGAATGAACAAATGAACTGGTCTCAATAAGAAGAGAGACAGTTCCTTTAATAGGAAACAAAATAGGCAAAATGAAATAGGTACAATGGCTATTTTTTGAACAGCATAAACACCTATATTGATACCAAACAGACAAGTCACTTCTTTATACCAAAGCTGACATAATAAATAAGGAAAATTCTTCTTACTTTTCTGTACTTGCTCAAAGTTCAAAATTCAAGGTGTAGACTCCTACATTGTTTCTAGAGGTCTGAGGCCTGATTTGTTTCTCCTTGATTACAGTATCAAGTACATCCATGCAAATGCTGGAGGGCGAGTAGCTCTGTTCTACTATGTCCTCTGTATAATACACCTGCCTCAAGTGTCTTCTTTGCTGCAGAATGCTACTCAGAGCCATAAGAAGAGTCGTATAAAATACAAAATACCCTGGCTTTTGGCAGGAAGATAAAATTGAAATTAAAAAATCCAGGCTGAGCATTATCTCCAACCATTACATTAAAAAAAAAAAAAAAAATCCTGACCCTGAGGCTATTTCTCATGGGCTCATGAGCACACTTCCTTTCCTGGGAGAGGGATCTGGAATTCTGCTCAAGTTCATGCTCACTTTTGTGTGAGCCACAGAACATTCCATTTACGATGGGCATTTAGACTTTTACTAATTTTAAGAGATATTATTAGAAAACGTAGGTTAGAATAACTGTAAAATATCCCTCTCGCTAGAGCTCAGCAGCAACAGATTAGAGCTTTCATTGAATCTGAAGAGTAAAGACACTGAGTTAGAGGGAACCAAAGATACTATCTAGTCTAATCCACTCATTTTGCAACCCAAGATTAAATGGTTTACCCAATTCTTTTATATTTTAAGTTGAAGGGATAAATTATAACTGTCACAGACAATGCCTGAGATGATGAGTGATGGTCAGTGACACATCTGACACACACACCCACGTTCCACGCCTGCTGTGTGCAATGGCTACACACTAGCTTCAACTCTTCTGCTCTCATGACCTTCGCTTCTGACTGCTTTCCTTGTTTCTGTTGTATCACTCAGTCTGAAAACGGCTTCCTCTTTTTTGTTAACTGCTGTGTACACACCCAAGCCTCTATTTTTCTGAATGTCTCTTTGAGACTTATTTCATAAATGAGATTTCTCAATCCTAGCATTTATACAAGACATCAAAAATCTGTTGCCACCTCTCTTGAAAATCACCCAACTGCCTAATTACAAGGTCAAAGGCCTGTTATGAGCCCAAATCCCCCCTAGTCTCTCTTGTTCAAGTACCATCGTCCACTCTCAGCCCACCCGCGCCCATCCACACCCAGATCCAGTGTTCCTACTGCACACACAGGACGCTGGGGGAGCCACTGGCCGGTCCCTGCAGCCAGCAGTGCACCCGTATACCCACAGCCCTGCCTGCGCAGCAGGGGGGTCAGACCTCATCCTCGGCCCTGCACCCAAGCACCCAGATCTATGCACCACCACAGCCCTCTTCCTTTAGACAATGACTTCAAACTTTACAATGCGTAATGGTCACCTGGGAAACTTTTTCAAAAATGCAGGTCCCACTTCTATCTCTTTCCTCCCATAAAAACGACCTAAAATGTACCCCAGGAACCTGATTTACAATCAATCAATCAACCAATCAATAGCTCCAAAACATACTGACAAACATTGAATAGCAGATCTTCTTAAAAAGCTGTGGACACCCACCTAGCAACATTCCACCTAGAAACATGACAAAACCACAGAGAATAAGATGTTTGCATTCTCTTGTTAGACTCGTTTACCTCTATCTACTACCAAGTATTACAGGAAATTCTACTTAATCATTTCAATGAGAGTACCGCCATTATCCTTATTAGTTTGTAGGCCTTTCCTTAGCTAGACAAGAAAGACATGCACAAGATAATAAGAATCTAATTTATTAAAGGTTGCAAAGCCTTTATACTCAAATTATGTAAAATCGGTAAATTTCAAAATAAGTATTTAGAATTTAGCTTAAAAAAAAAAAAGGCTTGGCTTCCTTCCTTCATTCACACATCTCCCTTTAGTCTAGACAGAACTGTGTTTTCCAATCAACTAGTCTTTAAAGAAACAAATAAGGTATTACTATTCTGATGGCAAGATCCCCAGTATAATGCTGAAACGTCATTAGAAAAGAAAGCAATGATGTACGGATGCTTACCTGGGAGCACCTAATCCAGCTTCTTCTCTTCCAGCAGGATCTCATCACTCCCCTGATTTTCTACAATTTACTTCCTATGCTTACATTCCCCTTCGACGGTTTTTACACTCGTAATTCCTCTGATGCCTGTTTATTACATTTCCTCTTTTTCTCTAACCCAGTATGTATAAACAAGCATGAGTACCCACTGTTTAAGAGGAGAATCTAATTACAATTGGAGAAGGAACTTTCGTGACAAATTATTTTGAAGCAAAGTTTAAGGTGCTATTTTTCTCATTTGGACTTATAAATCTTTTCCCTTCAAAACCAAAAACCGCAATATTAAATCCACAAAGGGAATGACAGCCCAGGTCACAATTCCCTGCTTCCTGGGAAAGTGGGGTCCAGGAAGCCACATCCATACTTGGTAAATGTGACCCCAGGCCAGAGCTGAATGAGCCAAACACAGGCCCTAACCTGGGCCCAGTTCTCTCTCAGGGAAGATTTCGGATTGGGAAGTGAGAAACACACAAAGTGGGAGGTGCTGATGCAGAATCACAATTTGGCAGAAAGATAACAGAAGATCCTCAGAACTACCGTGGAACTGTATTTCCAAAGATTACTCATCCTGTATATCTAGTTGCCATCTCTTTTCCTCTACCCCAAGGTATGGAGTATTAAAGCAGCACTTCCACAACGTATAAACAGGACACCTGCTTCCAGCCAAGAGAGAGGAACAAGGACTAGACTGATCACCCAACCCCCTTAACAAACGTTTCAGACATCAGTCAGCACAGGACAGTGATCCCCGACAGAGAACACAAATAAGGCAAACCTTGCAACTGCCCCCGCTCACTGTCTGCAGAGCTTCCAGCGCACAGCACAAGCAGAACAGAACCCAGTGGCCTTCCTGGGATGAGGAGGTGGGCTTGGGAGGCTGAGAGGCCAAGGCAGCTACTGTGCCCAGAGAAGAGCATGGGGAAGAGACAGCTGCACAGGAACAAGTTCTGGAGATCCACGAGGGCTCACCACCACCCCAACTCCCCGTCCTGCCCTGCATCCCCAGTGGAGTGTGATCACTGGGTACAGACACATATGAGGAAACCATCCAAGGCTGGGGCAAGGAGCACCCAAGGGAGCAGAAGGAAACATCCCGGGACCAGGAGTAGCGGATGTTCACACCATCCAGAGTGGGGGAAAAACCTGGTAATAAACAGGGTGTGGGGTCCAGTCCCCACAGGGTAGTACTGCTTCGAAAGCAGAACGAGCTCAGCACTAGACTGAAGGTCTCACCTGATAAAGCTTCAAAGTGAGCCTCAAACAATCAAACTGTTTTCAAATAATTTAACTGTGTCCTAAAACAAAAGCCCAAATGCACACAGGATACTTAAGAGGAAAGACCACATTCACACAGCAAGTCTCAACAGATTTACAAGGATTCAAATCAAACATACATATATCCTCCGGCATGACATTACCAGAACATAACAGAAAGATGGCTGGAAAATCCCCAAATAACTGGAACCTAAGCACTACACTTCTGAATAACCCATGAGTCAAAGAAGAAATCAAAAGGAAAACTAGATATATATTGAACTAAATGAAAATGAAAACTAATAAGCTGTACTTGACCAAAACTAAGAACTTTCTCTGAGAGACACTATTCAACTAACAGAATGTAAACAAGACACAGACGGAGAAAAAGTTTGCAATTCCAACCAAGAAGTTGTATCGTGTGTGTATGTGTGTATTCCTTAAAAACCTGGCAATAAAAAAAACCACCCAATTTTAAAAACTAAAAGGAGGGCTTTCCTGGTGGCACAGTGGTTAAGAATCCACCTGCCAATGCAGGGGACACGGGTTCAAACCCGGATCCGGGAAGATCCTACATGCCGCGGAGCAACTAAGCCCGTGCACCACAGCTACTGAGCCTGCGCTCTAGAGCCCATAAGCCACAACTACTGAGCCCACACACCACAACTACTGAAGCCTGTGCACCTAGAGCCCATGCTCCACAACAAGAGAAGCCACTGCAGTTAGAAACAGTGCACCACAACGAAGAGCCCCTGCTCGTCACAGCTAGAGAAAACCCGTGCACAGCAACGAAGACCCAACGCAGTCAAAAAATTAAAAATAAAATTAAAAAAAAAATTTAAGGAAAAGATGTGAATAGACTTTTCACCAAAAAAGATACACACATGGAAAATAAGCACATGAATTCATTCCAATAGAATACAACTGAGTCTCCAGAATGCTTCCACAAATTTTTAAGAAATCAGACATTTACCTGTAAATGAGAATGTGTAATATTCTAAGATATTGTTCATAATTCAATTCAATTACCCTAAGGAGTTCTGTACTATCAAATTCCACTTCATATGAAACTCAAGGAAGAATATGCATACATATATATGTATGTACACACCCCTCCCAATATGGCATTTATCAGATAAATAGCATGTCAAATTTAATACCAACTTCACGACTGCAAGAGCACCTCTTAGCGGTCATACATGTGTGGGACTATGAGGACATACACAGCACACCTTTTCCTAAAGGCCCTGATCTCCAATTCAGGGAGCCACACAGTTTCAAGGAAGTTAGCATCACTCCCAACTCCTCAAAGGAGTCCATCCCAGTGGAAGATAATGGAATCTACAAATGCTCCTGCCAATTTCTAGGAAATTAGAACTTTATTTCTAAATTGAAATGTGTAACATACTAAGATATTGTTAACAGTTCCATTTCACTACTCCAGGGGAATTCTGTGCCATCAACGTTCATTTTGCATCAGCAAAGACAATCACTACAGCCATGAACCAGTGTTTGATTCAGGGCTGGACACATCACAGAACCATGAGCACCAGAGAAGAAGACTGTGCAGGTCTCATTACATGGGTCAAAGTGGGTTTCACTTAGAATGAGCAAAAAGTTGAAGAACATAAAGGAATCAGGCATGAGGACACCCTGGAAAAGACACTGGTGGCAGAGTAAACCACAAGGCTTCAAAGGAGCATTTCTGATGTGTTTCTGGTATGGCAAGGAGGCCAGTCTGGCTACAGCTGAGGGAACAAGAGAAAAGAATGACAGAAGATAAGGTAAAAGATACAAAAGGAGGGGACTCAAACCAGATTATATAGGGCCATGGACAGTCCCTGGAAGGTTTTTAGTTTTCATTTGAATGATGTGAAAAGGCAGAGGGATGGGAAAAAGAGAACTATGAGCAGGACATCCCTGAATGGGAAAACTGATTCTTGTCAAGTTGAGGTTTAAGAATTGAGATTGTGCACTCTGATTTTAGCCCAGTGAGACCTGTGTCACATTCATGACCTACAGAACCATAAGATAATAAATTTGTGTTGTTTCAGCCACTAAAAAAAAAGAAAGAAAAAAAAAGAATTGAGGTTGTGAACAAATTTCTATTATTATATCCAATGTGCGTGCTATATGTTGTGAGAAGTACCAAAAGATAAAACCACTGTCATTTGTGAGTTGATACTTTAGTTGAAGAACTAAAACACAAATATACTTAAAATAACAGAATGTCTAAACTGCAAGAAGCTTTAGGATAGTTAATCTATAGTTTCTCTTTCACCATAGCAATTTAAGACAAGAAAGGGGAAATGATCTGTGCAAGGTTATGTAACTAGTTACTGGCTCAAGCAGAACTAGAAATGAGTTATCTTCAAAGTCCAGCACAGCAATGGGATGAAGGATAACCTGAAGAAAAGACTATATTTATAAACCACTTTTGCAAAACAGATAAACACTTGTCACTTTCACTTGCTGTTATGATGGCCAAAGAAATCAGCCACTCAGCCAGCCCCAGAGATTTGCCCTATAATTTTGAGAGAAGGCATGAAAAGCAAAGCTGATACCTATGTTGATAAGTAAATCCAATGGATCAAAAAGATAAAGAGCCTTCTGTATTTTGATAAGAAAAGCATTCAAAGCTTTTCATATAAAGACTGTATTTTCTTCCTAACAAGAGACTCTGTTTTCTGGAATTTCTAAAGGCTACAAAGAAAAAGGAAAAGGCAAGTAAATCATTATCCTATGTTGATAGAGCTAGCCTCTCTCAAATCAAGTACAAACACCACTGGCTGAAGGAAAATTAACATCGTATGCTAAAAAATCCTCTCAGTGAAGTAGTGGTACTTCTGAAATACCCTAAGATTGAGTAACCAACATAATTCAAGTATACATTCCAAATCGTCAACATTTCCAGCTCAACCCAACTAAGGATATGGTATCCAAACAAGTACATAAGGTGAATACAATGATGTCATCCTTATTTATACGTACTAATAATGTAAATAATCATTAAAGCAGTTTTAAACCATTAACTGATTTAAAGTAGAGTCTAACGTTGGAATACTAATATCTACAGTAAAGTAAGTCTAACATGAGAATGTGTCAATAAACAATTCTGAAGTTTTTACATAATAGTTTGAACCTAATTATCAAATTGACAAATTAAAATAAATATTTATAGACTAAGATAACACAAAATCATACTTTTTATGCCTTTAATAAAGTGTTTACTATAAACAAAAACCTTTAAGAGTAGTTTCAAATATTTAGCAATTACACGAAGTTTACAACTTTAGTGCTCACAAAATCCCACCAGATTAAGAATTTAAATTTTAAATTTTACGATCCCATACAGAAATCAGAGTACATAAAATGGACATAAAACACACACAGTCAGAAAATAAATAAAGCTAACTTTTGGCCCACACACATGGCGTGCAACAAGACCACTCAACCTCACGTGCAGACCCCATGGCAGCCCCGGATCTTCCACTTCATAGCTCTGGAACCTTCACTGTGAATACTCTTCACTGAGCTTTCACTTCCTCATCAGTAAAATGAGGAGAGCTGTTGAAGTACCTACCACAGAGAGCTGTTGAGAAATTCAAAAGTAACTTACGATAATGTGTGTAAAATTCCTTTTTGACCCATAAATTACTATACAAATTTAAATTCTATAGAAAAAATATCAAATATAATGCAATGGCACTATTTCAAGTCTCAATAAAAAGAAGTCCAAACACAGTACTCTAATCTTTACTAATTTCTCCAGGGATTTATTTTTCTTTCAAAAAACTGAGCAACAGTTCATAAAAAGTTTTACGTTATCAACTTTAGGCTCTGTTTACACAGAGATAAATAGCTATAAACCCATCTGACATACAGCAGCATCCTTGTTCTCAACATTATCACAACAATATCAAGGGACAGCACTTCCGTACTTCAGTACAAACTGCGTACTTCAGTCTCATCTCTACTGTGTGTTCTATGGAACGTGACACGTTTATTGAGCACCTATTTATATAACAGTCTGAAAAATAATACAAAATGCATAAGTCAATTAAAGCAATAGGAGACTTCCGCTTCTGGTCATGAGGCAGTAACAGATGAAAACTAGCCAGTCCACCATAAACAACGTAAAATAAAATAAAACTGCACAAAGTAGCTGAAAAAGACGTTTTTAGATGCTGGTCCACAGGCAAAGCAGGATCATGGTCCCTGAGAAAAAGAAAACACACGGAACCAAACAAGTACTACAAGCTCCCTGGCTTTGCATCTGAAGGCATTTTCAAAACTGCAGCACAGAGTAAAGAACAGCAGTCCTCCTGAGCAGACCGTTGGCAGATGAGGCCAGTAAGAGGCCACAGGATCTCAAACTCAAGGAGCTCAGAAATACACATAACGGTCATATTAATAATTGTTTAGCCAAACACGAGGCTGCATACATGCAGGGCAACAGTCTACAAAACCTGGCCGTGAGCAGGTGAACGGATTCTAGAGGTCACACACACAGATAACGCCACGCTCAACTCCAGGAAATCCCACTGAAACTACCGCAGAAAGGTCACACTGGTGGGAGGCAAGGCCACAGAGCTCTTATCTGTCTTCACTTCTTGACAGCAGAGCCACTGGCTAGGTTTTGTTCCAGACTATCTTTTCCAGGATATTTTATTAATAAAGCAAGTAATCATTAAAGCAGTTTAAAACTATTAACATGATACTAATGGAATTAAAGCAAACAGCCTTGGAAGACAGACTGTCTCCAAACAGAGTGAAGGGCATATTAACTTACAGCTTTGGAAGACAGAGAATCTCCCTCCAGGAGCAAAAGGCAGGCATGCTGACTGCACGCTGTGGACAATCCGGGTCCCCTAGCCTCAGGGTTCCTCCCCCTACCCCCTCCAGCTGCATCTGCAAGCAGCCATCTAGGCCCTCCACACCACCCCCGAGTAACGCAGGGGCAAGGAAGACATGATGGCGCACATGGTGCCTGCTGTGCCAGAAGCAGTAAAGTCCTTTGTTTCTGAGCCAGGAAACTTCCGTCACCTGACAGCATCCATGAAATAGGGTAAATATCTCAGACCTTGCATAGTTCTGGAGATATGCCTTGGGAGTAAAATATTCTAGACCCACCCAAACAAAGATTAAAAAGAAATCTTGAAAGAATCAAGCTGATCCATCCAAAGAACTGACTGTTCACAAAAACAAAACTCAACATTTACTAAAAGAAGGCAACAAATTTTAAGCCGTCAATAATACGACATCCACAATATTCAGTGTACAATGAAAAGTTATCAGACATGCAGAGATGCAATAAAACACAGTCCATAACCAGGTCAGGAGGAGCAGTGTAGGAAAAAAACCCCAAATGAACTAGACATTAGAATTAGCAGACAAGAATTTTAAGAGCATGATATAGAAGGCAGACAACCCTGAAAGATGTCTATGCCCTAATCTCTAGAACCTGTCAATATGTTAGGTAACAAGGCAAATGGGAATTAAGGTTGCTAATCAGCTGACATTAAAATAGGAAGGGCATCCTAGATTACCTAGGTGGTCCCAATGTAACCACAAGAATCCTTAAATATGAAAGAGGGAAGCATAAGTGTCCGCATCAGAGTGACACAATGTGATAAAGACTCACTGGCCATCACCAGCGCTGAAGATGAAAAGGGACCATAAACCAAGGAACCCAGGCGCCTCTAGAACCTGAAAAGTGCAAGAAAACAGATTATCATCTAGAGCCTCCAGAAAGAAACACAGCCCTGCTGACACCCTGATTTTAGCTTAGTGAGACTCATTTCAGAGTTCTGACCTCCAGAACAGTCAGATGATAAATCTGTGATGCTTCAAAAGTCACTGTGTTTGTGGTAATTTAATACAGCAGCAATGAGAAACTAATATAGGTATTAAAAATATGCCTCAGAATTTAAAGGCTAGACTGAGCGAACAGAGAAAGAATTTAAGCGGAAAAATAGAAACTACCAAAAAGAACCAAATATGGAAAATCTAGAACTGAAAAATACATTATTTGAAATAAAAAAATTCACTCTACGGGCTTAATAGTGACTGGATACACAAAATAAAAGATTAGAGAACCTGACAACAGAATAATTGAAGCTACATAATCTAAAGCACAGAAAGAAAAAATACTAAGAAATATAAAACAGAGTTTCTGTGATAAGTGAAACATCTAACATACATGAACTGTAGTGCCAGGAGAAAAAGAGTGCATAGGAGCGTGAACAGAAAAACAGTTTGAAAAAAATAATGGTCAATAATTTTCTGAATCTGAGCACGCGTTCATGCGCGCATTCGCGCACACACACATCCCAGGAGTTCAGCAAAGCCCCAGGCAGAATAAATGCAAAGAAAACTAAACCTAGGCGTGTGATTATCAAATTTCTGAAAACCAAAATAAAAAGAGAAAATCTTAAAATCAGCCACAGGGAAAAAAAAGATATATTATCATACAGAGGAATAATGACTAAAAATTTCTGCTGAGACCTCATCTAAAATTTGGCAAGCCAGAAAACAATGGAATAATGTCTTTAAAATGCAGAAAGAAAAGTCTGTCAAACTAGGATTCTATTTCCAAATAAATGATCCTTCAAAATAATGAATATGTTTTCAGATAAACAAAAGCTGAGAGAATTCCTCACCAGCAGACTTGACCCACAATCAAGACTAAAAGAAGATTTTCAAGCTAAAAGAAAGTGATACCAGACAGAAATTCAAATCTACATAGAGGAGGACTGCCAGAGATGATAAATGTGTAAGTAAACACAAAAGACTATTTCTAATATTTTCTAATTTCTTTAAAAAGTAATTGATCATTTAAACAACAATAATAATTTATTGTGGAGATAATAACCTACGTAGAAGTAAAATGTATGACAGCGAAGGCACAAAGAAAGGGAGGGAGAAAATATAATTTACTGTTGGAAGGTTCTTATAATTTTAATTTATGGTAGACTGTGATAATTTAATAACGTATAATGTAATCCTTAGAGCCACTAAAAACAGAGCCAATAGATGAGAAAGGTATAAAGTACTTTCTAAGATCCACTGATGTAGAAGATGGTAGGAATTAAAAAAAAGGAAACAAGTTTTTTTTAAAATCCGATAGTACAACTAGAAAATAGCAAGACAGTAGATTTAAACCCAAACATACCAAATAATTAATTGAATGTAAATGTACTAAACACTTTAATTAAAGGCAGCAATTGTTAGACTGGAGACAAAAGGAAAACCCACATGTGTAGATTTTAAATACAGATACAGAAATACTGTTTATAAAAAAAAAATGAAAAGGAATTTCATGCAAACACTAATCATGAGAAAGGCAGAGCAACTCTATTCCTCAAAGTAAACTTAAAGACAAAAAGCATTACCAGAGACTAAGAAAGAAATTCCATGCATTAAAAGGGTTCGTTCATAAAGAAGACATCATCGAAAAGTGTGGAAGCATCTCACAATAGAGCTTCAAACACATGAAGCGAAAACTGCCTGAACCTAAAGGGGAAAAATCAACAAGTCCATAATTATAGCTGCAGATGTTAACACTTCTTTCCCAGTAGCTGAAAGAAATCAGTAAGGATATAAACGATTTGAAAAACAGTATCAACAACTTTACCTAATTGGCATTTATACAGCAATCCATCCAACAGCTGCACAATATATACTCTATTTAAGCACACACTGAATGTTCACCAGGACAGAACACATTATGGGCCGTAAAGCAAACCTCACATTTTTGAGTGCTGAAGTCATATATGGAGTATGTTCTCTGACCTAAACTACATCATAAGTCAGCGGGGTCTGCCCACGGGCGCTGGCCATGGCGTTGTGCTCACCAGCATCTGGGGGGACAGGCCAACTAGCACCCGCTGGTGCCTCTAAGTGCAGCTGTGACCACAGAGCATGGTGCGAGAGCAAGGAACCCCTGCTCACCTTCCACGTCCAAGTGCTGTCTGAAAGTAGTTACTTAACTACTGAGGGTGCACAACACACCAGTGATTGTGACAGCCCTGACATGCACATCTCATCTGGCCTCACCACAAACCTGTGAGAATGACAAGATTTGCCTCATTTTATAAAGGAGTCCAGCCTAAGTTACAGAATTCAGCCTGGAAGTCAAAACTGACTTCCAAGTGCAAGGGCCAGTGGCTACACCACAGCGGCCTTGAGGTGTTTCAGACACAAAATTGGACAGAAATGGACAAGGTTGTTTCAGAGTATTACTCAAAAATGGGGCTGGGATTTCATTAAAAAACATTCAAAAATGATACACAGAGCAACAGCAATATAATGAAATCTAAAGTCCATCCTGAATGAATTTACGGTGTAGCTGGGGAGAAAAACAATGATTATTAAATGTGCTAAATTTTTTTAAAAGGCAAAACAATGATACATCAGAAAGAATCCCAAGTATTTAGAGTTAAGCACTATATTTCTAGACAACCCATGGACCAAGAAAGAAATGAGAAGGAAAATTAGAAAATATTTTCAACTACATAATAATGAAAACATATCATATCAAAATTTGTGGAATACAGCTGAAAACAATGCTTAAAGGTAAATTTATACATTTATGACTATATTAGGAAAAAAAGGTTTAAAAATAATGCTCTATACAATGGAGAAAAGGTAGCCTCTTCAGTAAGTGGTGCTGGGAAAACTGGACAGATACATGTAAAAGAATGAAATTAGAACACTCCCTAACACCATACACAAAAATAAACTCAAAATGGATTAAAGATCTAAATGTAAGGCCAGGCACTATAAAACTCCTGGAGGAAAACATAGGAAGAACACTCTTTGACATAAATCACAGCAAGATCTTTTTTAATCCACCCCCTAGAGTAATGGAAATAAAAACAAAAATAAATAAGAGGGACCTAATGAAACTTAAAACCTTCTGCACAGCAAAGGAAACTATAAGCAAGACAAAAAGACAACCCTCAGAATGGGAGAAAATATTTGCAAACGAATCAACAGACAAGGGATTAATCTCCAAAATATATAAACAGTTCATCCAGCTCAATATCAAAAAAACAAACAACCCATTCAAAAAATGGGCAGAAGACCTAAATAGGCATTTCTCCAAAGAAGACATACGGATGGCCAAGAGGCACATGAAAAGCTGCTCAACATCACTAATTATGAGAGAAATGCAAATCAAAATGACAATGAGGTATCACCTCACACTGGTTAGAATGGGCATCATCAGAAAATCTACAAACAGTAAATGCTGGAGAGGGTGTGGAGAAAAGGGAACGCTCTTGCACTGGTGGTGGGAATGTAAATTGATACAGCCACTATGGAGAACAGTATGGAGGTTCCTTGAAAAACTAAAGATAGAGTTACCATATGATCCAGTAATCCTGCTGCTGGGCATATACCCAGAGAACACCATACTTCAAAAAGACACACGCACTCCAATGTTCACTGCAGCACTATTTACAATAGCCAAGACATGGAAGCAACCTAAATGTCCATCAAAAGATGAATGGATAAAAAAAGATGCAGTACATATATACAATGGAATTTTACTCAGCTGTCAAAATGAACCAAACTGGGACTTTTGTAGAGACATGGATGGACCTAGAGACCGTCATACAGAGTGAAGTGAGTCACAAAGAGAAAAGCAAATATCTGTATTAACACATATATGCGGAATATAGAAAAATGGTACAAATCAACCAGTTTGCAAGGCAGAAATAGACACAGATGTAGAGAACAAACATATGGACACCAAGTGAGGAAAGTGGGGAGGGTTGGGGGGGGACGAATTGGGAGACTGGGATTGCCATATATACATTACTAATAAGAAAAAAAATACCAAATTGTACACTCTAAATATATGCAGTTTATTGTATGTTAACTGCATCTCAATAAAAGTTCTTAAAAAAAAAAAAAAACCTCAAATTTTCCACATTAAGAAGCCAGAAGACACCTGTAACTCAAATAATATTGTACATCAACTATACTTCAATTTTTATAAAAGCAAAAAAAAAAAAGCAAATCAATAAACAATAAAAAAACAAGAGGAGGAGGAGATGGGGTGGGGGAGGGGAAGGAGACGGGGAGGAAGCAGCAGCAGCAGCCACAGTAAGAAGTTAAATCCAAAATAAGAAGGAAGAAAATAATAAACAGCAGAAATCAATGAAACAGAAAATGAACAAGTAGTGGAGAAAAGAACAAAACCCTAAACTGGTTCTCTGAAAATATCAATGAAACTGGTAAACCCCCTGAGCTGGAATGATCAAGAAAAACAAGGGAGAATACACAAGTTACCAATACTGGATGAAAACATGGGCTTATCGTTACAGATCTCACAGGAAATTTAAAAGATAATGAGAAATCTTACGAACAGTTTTGTGCAAATGCACTCTACAATTAGATGAAACAGGAAGATTCCTTAAATGATGCAAATTACTAAAACTAACAAATGAAGAACCAAAAACTCTGAAGAGCCATTTGTGTGATAAAGAAACTGAAATCATAACTAAAATCCTGCCTACATAAAGAACTCCAGGACCAAGCAGCTACACTGATGAATTCTTATCAAACATTTCAGGAAATAATATCAGTGTAATTCAATTAACTTTATTTTCTCTGTACACTAATAAGAATATAGCTGTAATAAAGTTGACCTATATCAGAAACATTCAAAACACTTGCTCCTCTTGATTTCTTCCTTGGATTCAGTAGCTCCTTGGCAAAAATCCAAAAAGTAGAAACCATTTAAAAAAAAAAAAGATTAATTTGACTAGAAAAAAACTTTTAACTTCTGAATAAAGATCATAACAAAATTAAAACATAAATGTTACATTGGAAAAATATCAATATTTGATAAATAATTGGTGGATATAGATAAAATGAAAGTCTTTATCAAACGTGCAAAAGACAAAAACAGAAAATTTATCAAAGAAATAATAATGCCAACATGAAATAATGCCAACTTTTCTAATCAATCAAAAGAAATATAAATTAAAGTAAGATAGGTAAAAATGTTTTCAAAAATTTAAGAGGGAAGATATGCCTGGAAAAAGCGAAACTGTGGAGACAGTAACAAGATCACTGGTTGCCAGAGGTGGGGCGGGGGTGGGGGTGGGGAAGGAAGGATGAGCAGGAGAGCACGACCGGCCTCAGGGCAGCGAAGCACTCTGTAATGGCGATGCATGTCAGTACACGTGTCCACAGCCACAGAGGGTGCAACACCGAATGTGAACCCTAACGTCAAGCATGCACTTTGGGTGACTGTGATGTTGTCAGTGTTCAGTCCATCAACTGTAGCAAATGAACCACTCTGGTGGGTGATGTTGATAATGGGGGAGGCCAGAGTGGGGCTGTAGGGGGGATACGGGACTCTGTATGTTCCACTCAATTTTGCTATGAACCTAAAAGTGCTTTTAAAAATACTCTTTTTCAAAAATATACATATAGGACTTCAGAGACTAAGTTGGAAAAAATAGTGTAAATTATTTCAGTAATTTTTTAATATTGACCGCATGTTATAATGATGTGAATATGGTGAGTTACATAAAATATATCAATATTTTAAAAAGAGTAATACCTAGTATTGTTGAGAACTGTTGTACTCAAATGCTCTCTTGCACTGGTGATAAGGATATATATCTTATTGTATGATAATCTGCCAATACATATCAAAAGTCCAACAATGACAACCTCTAAGAATTTATTTACTCAAAGTAGATAATAATAGAAGTGCAATGAGATGTATGCCCAGTAGGCCCATGTAATGGAATTCTAGGCAGCTGTTAACTTCGAGGAAATAGACTGCTATTTTCAGACACTGGAAGATGTCCATGATAAACTGTCGATTGGTAAAGGTCAGATTACAGGACACTATGGATAGAGGAGACGGTCTATGAAAAAGTACACAATATTAATGTACACATTCACTATACATTATACAGAGATGTGTAACGGATTGTTCAACAAAATTTTAATCAGGATATTCTCTGAGTGATGAGATTCAGTGGGTTTTAGTCTCTTCATGTTATTTTCTTCTTTTACTTGAATTTTTTACAATAGGCCTGGATCTCTTTTCTCAAAACATGAGGTCATTTATAGTCACAAACACACATAGACAATTCAGCTACTCTAATTTAACTTCCAATTTATCCTGGCAAAGACAAAGCTCATTCTACCTAAAGAAATCATCCCCTTGATTCTGTACTTTGGGGCAAGTTCCTCAATTTACTCTGCTTTTCTGATATAAGATCAAGGTGGACTTGAAAGAGTAGATTTCAGGGCTAAAGTCTGGGTTCAAGTCTGCCAACTGTCCGTGTGGCCCAGCCACTGCCATCCTAGGACATGTCTGATGCAGGATCAAACAAGTAGTTCCTGTGGAAAATACTTTCTATAATACTTTCCAGCTAATCACTATTAGCAGTTGTAGTATACTGCAAAGCAGAAAAAATATAATAGTTCAGGGCACCAAAACAATGAAAAGAAAGAAAAAAAATCAGAATTTTTAAAATGGAAAGAAAATTAGTAAGGGGAAATATGTCAATAATTATATATATACATAAATATGTGAATAATTGAATATATATACACATATACACACTGAGAAAAGAAAATGAGCTTAAACTAACTAAAATTTCCACTTTACAAAACTGACAGTTGATTAGACTGCCTCAAAGACCAAATGAGAAGTGATTATAACATGGCCAGAGAATAAAAATTTGATCAGTATCCACCACATGTTAAGACCTAAAGTACTTGAAATACGAGTTCCCTGTAAAAGTATCCTTTATACTTTTAATGAATAAGATGAATGTGGTACATGCCTCCAGCCATCAAAGGATCTTACAGCTACTCTATAAAATATAAGTAAGCATTTTCATCACTGACTAGTATACATTCATTTAAATGCCTACTAAACACTGAGCACTATGCTAAGTATGTGGAATACAAAGGTACCTGTGACATAATTTCTTGCTTTTGAAAAACTTACCATTTATTCAAGGAAGGAACTGGAATACCAACACAAACTTCAATCCAATTACGAGAACTGAGACACACATGGCAAAGGGTAGAAGAATGGAATTACAGCCCAGGAATAAAACAGATGTTGAGTCATCACACCTGTATCTGAGCTGTGTCAGCTAGAACACAGACCAAGGGAATGGAGGAGAGTCCTCCAGCTTCTGGTGATGATTGGGCCAGGGAACTGGAATTATTTAGCTACCAGATACTACTTCACTGGAAATAAAATACTAACCATTAGATAAGTTGTCATTCAGTACACCACCTGGTCAATGCCGGACTTCTCTTGAAACACTGCCAAACTGAGAGGAAAAGGAAGCCATCAGGAAATAATGGCTATCTCTATCTGCTTGACACGGAGCTCACCAATGCATTAATTAAACAAGGAAGAAAGGTTGAAGAGGTAATTTTTTTTTAACAGCCTGCCTGGAGAGCTTCCCAAAACTTGTAAAAAATAAAAAATAAAAAATAAACTCTTAAAAAAAAATACTTAGACAGGACTTCCTAGGTGGTGCAGTGGTTAAGAATCTGCCTGCCAATGCAGGGGACATGAGTTTGATCCCTGCCCCAGGAAGATCCCACATGCTGCGGAGCAACTAAGCCTGTGTGCCACAACTATTGAGCCTGCGCTCTAGAGCCTGTGAGGCACAACTACTGAGCCCATGTGCCACAACTACTGAAGCCCACGTGCCTAGAGCCCATGCTCCGCAACAAGAGAAGCCACCACAATGAGAAGCGCACACGCTGCAATGAAGAGTAGCCCCTGCTCTCCACAACTAGAGAAAGAACATGTGCAGCAACGAAGACCCAACACAGCCAATAAAATAAATAAATACATACACACATTTATTAAAAAAAAAATACTTAGACAAATCAAAGACCAGTTATGATCCAGTACTTCTCATTGACTGATTCAAAATAGCTCTTCCTCATAGCCTCCTTATTAATAAGCGAATCTTCAAATCAGAAGTGATCACATTCAGAGAGGATATTAACATAGGCACTTCCATAAATTAAAAAAAGAATTATAACTTTATCATATCTGATTGTAATTACTGGCCTCTCAAGCATTCAATCTTCTACTGAGAGTAGCAGTTACAGATTGGGTTTGAAAAAGTCCAAAAAGCTAACAAATTTAATAAACTCAATATATGTTCTCTCTCACTAGACTATAAATTCCTTGATGACTGGGGCCTTGACGAATGCAGGAATGTCATCTCTGCATTCCTTTCAGCATCAGGAATGATGTTTTATACACTCAGATGGATAAATGGATGGACAGACAGACAAGCCATAAACAAATAGATGTGTGTCACAGAGACTAAAAGTTTAACAGAATACTTTGAATGTTTGGCAAACTAGCTGGTTTTTAAAGACAGATTCAGGGAAAGTGAAATGGCATGGAGTGTGAAGGTGGCTGGAACAGAGAGAGAAGAGGTGATCTCTACAACGCAGCCTCCGGCTGCCCAACGGAGGCAGAAAAGGGGCACCGAGAGATGGCACAAGACCAGGTGGAAGAGGTAAAGCAAGGAGAATAAACCAATGAAGGAAAACAGGCAAAAAGGCAAAGCAAGGAGAGACATTAAAAGCAGACAGAACACTGAGAAATCTAAACAGTTATCAAGTAGTCTTATGCCTCTTCAGGACAGAAGACATGCTTTTTTCCTTATCATACTTGAGAGATTCAACAATGGTTCTCTCAATAAAAATAATATATCATGTTCACAAATGCAGAAGAGAACTGGCACTATTAAAAAGTTAAACACAGTATAACACAAACCATCTTACCAACTGACTTCCCAAAACACATGGGAAAAGAGAGGGGGGAGCATTTAGAGTTGTACTGGCCATTAAGGTAAAAAATAAATAACTGATGACAAATATTATTTGGGGCTTGTTCCAAATAGATGTTGAGAAAAATCTTAAATATTAGACGGTAAATTGATTTTAATTTCTTATAACATTCATATAAAATTTTACAATTTGTAATTTTCCACATACACTTTCTCATGTGATAATGTTAAATGGATTCATTTATTAAACCCATATTATAGATGAGGAAAGAGAGACATAAAAAATGGGTAAGTAATTTGCGCAGTCACAGAGATAGTAGATGATGCACATGGATTCTGAGCCAAGAGCTTCAAATTTTATAATAAACTAATACTACTAATGAAAGAATAATACTTTCAAAGTGTAACTTTAAGGGAGAAAAGTTACACGATATATATATCGTGGAGAAAAGAAATTACGTAAGAAGCAAGTGAAGTTTTTTACTCACCAAAGCAAGCTTAAATATTTCCACTTTACAGAACTGATGGCATTAATAACAAATGAGGGAAAAGTGAAAATAAAAGCCTTAGAGGTTGGAAAGCTATTTTATGCTGAGAAAATCTCAGGGAAGAAACTGTAAAGTGGAACCAGCTCACAGTAGAGGTCATAGTCACTGGGTGACTGTTCTACACAGCAAACAGCCAGAGCCCTGTGTAAGGAAATAAAGAATCTGCAAACTCAATGAAGTAAAGCAAAGATAACAGTTTGCATGGAATGCATCCATATGCGTCCAAGGGCACATTTATATAAATATGCTGGTAAATGCACCAACATTTTCTGAAAGGATGTACAAGAAATGGCTAGCTGTGTCTTCTCTAGGAAGGGGTGCTAAGGCACTTTGGATTTGAGGTGGGCAGAGGCTTACTTTTTTGCATTCCCTTTTATATAATGGTAATAAAAATTTTTGTATCATTTGTGTTTATTTTTTCTGATATAAAAGACTGTTACTTAAAAAAAAAAAACCTTTGTAAATGACTGCCATTAAAACAAATATAAATTTTAGAGAATTACCATTAAAATAAATGTGTAAACTGATGACAGGTTTAACACACTAATGTGTGTTTAGAGACGACTGATACGATCATCATGAGCTGAGCTTTAAATATGGGTAACAAGCAGACTACAGCTGACCCTTGAACAACACACGTGTGAACTGTACTGGTCCACTTACACACGGTCACTTACAGGTGGATTTTTTTCAATGAACATACAGCTGGCCCTCCTTATCTGTGGATGCGGAATCTGCAGATACAGAGGGCCAGCCATGGACTTGGGCATCCTTGAACTCTGGTATCCCCGATGGGTCCTGAAACCAATCCCCTGAGGATACTGAGGGAGACTGTTTACAGAAGTGGAAGGAAACAGCACTCTAGGCAGAAGGGAAGCGTATCTTAGGATCACCTAAGATCTGTCTGAGTGGTGGGTGATGTGGAACAAGAATGTCAAGTCTAAAATGTTCATCTGAGCCCCAGTCATGGAGGATCTAGAACATTAGGCTTAAAGGCAGAACTTACTCTGGACATCAGGGTCTCTTAAACATGAGAACTTGCAGGTCACAGTTTAAGAAAAACTGCAGTTAAAAACAGAGGCTGACAACTCCTTGGCCGGACAAGACTGTCCCACACACTGGTCACACGCTCAGAACGGCAACCCCGCTCCAGCAAGCGGAGGCTGCCTTAGGTTCCAGAGAGGGTTAACAGACATGCGACAAAACAGAAACCTCCTTTCTTCAATGGCATCAGACTAGTGCTTCAATAAAAGGGCCAAGAGTTATCCTAAACACAGAGTTTAACATGATGGAGGAGAATATTTTGATTAGTCAACTGTGATGGACAGAATTAACATACTCACCCACGACTTTGTGGTCTTAGTCCGCAAGGCCAGAGGCTATTTATTCCCAGGTGTTTTTTTTCCCAGCAATTAAAATAATGCCATTAGACATTTAGCTCAGCTTTATTATCTAGGAAAAATGGTATGAACACCCAGACTACCAGCAAGCGCGGGTTACTAGCACTGAACTTCGTTCATTATCCCTTTTATTTTAAAAAAATTCATTAAAGTAGATGAATATTGAAGCTGTTTATAATATTTACCAGAAGCCATAATTAGAATTATTATCAAAGGAGTATGACAAGCCTTAGCCTGAAATGCAAAGAAATACATGCATCCCTCATTGATCCTTACATTATCACAGTCACTGTGAAATCTTGCAATTCACCATCCTAGCTTCAGAGTCAGAAGGCCTCACTGATGAGCACTGCATCATTATTCATTAGATATATTAAGTATTTTACACACACACACTATATACATATCAAACAAAAGCATCTAAGTATTACCTCCTGTGAGTTATGAAAGTCATGTACCCACACTTTGCTTAAACTACAATAAAAATAACCATCGTTTAAAAGCATATTCATATATTATATTTTATTATCTCTACTCGCCATCACAGCTTTATGGCAGAAAGAGGAAGGTTGTTATTGTCCTCATTTTAAAGACAAAGAATCTGATGGGACTTCCCTGGTGGCGCAGTGGTTAAGAATCCGCCTGCCAATGCAGGGAACAATCCCTGGTCCGGGAAGATCCCACATGCCACGAAGCAACTAAGCCCTTGCACCTCAACTAATGAGCCAATGTGCAGCAACTACTGCAGCCTGCGTGCCTAGAGCCCATGCCCTGCAACAAGAGAAGCCGCTGCAAAAACAACTCTGCACACCACAATGAAGAGTAGCCCCCACACGCAGTAACGAAGGCCCAACACAGCCAATAAATAAAAATAAAATAAATAAATTTGTTAAAAAAAAAAAAAGGTAATCTGCTTGCCAATGCAGAGGACATAGGTTCAATCCCTGATCCAGGAAGATCCCATGGGACATAGGTTCAATCCCTGATCCGGGAAGACCCCACATGCCACATGGCGACTAAGCCCGTGCATCACAACCACTGAGACTGCGCTCTAGAGCCTGCAAGCCACAACTACTGAGCCCACTTGCTACAACTACTGAAGCCCATGCGCCTAGGGCCTGTGCTCTGCAACAACAACAACAACAAAAAGAAGCCACCACAATGAGAAGCTTGCACACCACAACAAAGAACAGCCCCCACTCGCCACAACTAGGGAAAGCCCGTGCACAGCAACAAAGACCCAATGCAGCCAATAAATAAATTTTTAAAAAATAAATAAATAAAATAAAGACAAAGAATCTGAGGCTCAGAGAGTTTAAGAGTCACACTACAAAGCTACAACGCCAACCAAGTTCTTCTAAATCCAATCTAACTTTAGAGTCCTGCCATCCTAGCTAGCATAAAACAGCAGTGAACAGAAGCAGTGAATAAAAGAGCAAATTCTCCTCTCACCAAAGAAACCATAAAGAGAACATCTCTGTGTCCCTCTCATGGTTAAGAAAAGTGACAATGAAATGACCCCCTAAACCCTGAGAGCCTCAGGCCAGTTACCTCCTTACCACTGCTAAAGTCCATCTGCCCAGATGTCTATACAAATACTGTCATTTTCTATGTGTCATGACATGAATAAGGTTGAGAACACTGCTACTGAGAACTCAGGAATATACAGAATGCTCTTAAATTTGTTTGAAAAAATATAAACTTCATAAAACTTTCTAGAAATAGCTATAAAAAGAGATTGATATCAATGATATAACAATTCTGCGTCAAATTAATTGCTAGACTTAAATCTTAACACAACAGTTCTCAAACCTCATCTGTCATCATTCACGTAAAAGATGATGTTGATATTCACAACCCACTCACGCACATAATCCGGATCCTGTCAAAGCCTAAATAAATTTTTCAAGTAATTAACACTGGAGTAACTTTTAATCATCAGTTATTTATCCAATCAGTGGCTTATTCTACACTGTAGCATTGATAAGGTAGCCCGTGGTTTGCATACAACTTCTACTGCTCACCGCAGCTCTGGGATTCCTTTAGCGCTCACTCCAGAAAGTTATAAAAATGCAAATAAGAGTGATGGCATTACTAGGAGGGCCCTGAATTTGCTGTAATTTTTAACCATTCGCACATTGCAATGCTTAGTATAAGTTTACACAGAACTCATAACCAACTGCACCACACCTCCACCTGATAACATGTCCTTGAGAACCCACAGTTACATGCTACCCTTAATTTCACCTCACGATCATTTCTTCAAAGACGTGGGCCTGTAGTTTATTCCCAACCTAATAACCCTCCAGCTTGTCAATATTAACTCTTCAAAGTCTGAAATTTTATACATATATGGAATCCCCACTTCCCTGTTTAAGTTAGTGTATGTGAAAAATTTGGAAGAAAAGCATGTAAAGAATTGCCATATATACATTACTAATAAGAAAAAAAATCAAATTGTACACTTTAAATACATGCAGTTTATTGTATGTCAGTTATATCTCAATAAAAGTTCTTTAAAAAAAAAGTGTAAAGAAAAGTCACATTGTGATTCCCAAGACCTGCTTAGTCCCTCTAGATGCCAGAGGGCCTTTCAATGAGTACTGTCAGACTTGGTCCTACAAATCTGTACTCTCTGCCAAACATCCTTTTCAAAGTGAAACTAACTCATCAGCCCAAAATACATTAGTATCTTCCACCCTCCTTGTGTCGGACCCGCCGCAATATTAAATGGGGGCCCAGGAGGCTTTCTTACCACCTTGCTTTTGCATTCTTTTCTTCCACGTTGATCACACACAACAAAATAGGAGGGAAGTTCATCACTGACACCTGATTGCTGTTGAAGTGACCTTGCCTTTTTTCAAAGACTTTACAACGATGATATAGAAACCAAATAAAAGTTTACATCTACATAGTGATTTACAGACGTTTACAAAGCACTTTGATGCCATTTTGTATCTGACTCTCATAACAACTCTTGAGATATGCAGTGCACTTATAACTGCGAAAAGTGAAATTAATAGAAGTTAAACAACTCTACCAAGTCACACAACTAATAAGTAGTGAAGCCAGGACCAAAAGCCATGTTTCTACCCTTAGTCCAGTATCTTTCCACTCCACCATGACATCTGTGAGGTAAGACATTGTTTTATTCATAAAAGGATTCCAAACTTCAGGTTTTTAGAAAATCATGTTCATCAGACTCATTTACTCCCGTTTACCCTGAAACAGATTTAACTGCCTATTCATATTCAAAGAGCAAGCATCAGCTTTATTTAGAGTGTCTCTGCTCTGAGAGTTTCCACAATGATTTCCTTTCATAATACTCACCCTCCCTTCCTGCACTACTGGTGGGAATGTAAATTGGTGCAGCCACTCTGGAAAACGGTACGGAGGTTCCTCAAAAAATTAAAACTAGAACTACCGTATGACCTAGCAATTCCACTCCTGGGTATTTATCCGAACAAAACAAAAACACTAATTAGAAAAGATATATGCACTCCTATGTTCACTGCAACATTGTTTACAACAGCCAAGATACTGAAGCAACCCAAGTGCCCATCAACAGAGGAATGTGGTGTATATACATACATGTACACCACTGAACATTTACTTAGCCATAAAAAAGAATAATATCTTGTCATTTATGACAACATGAATGGACCTAGGTGGTATTATGCTAAGTGAAATAAGTCAGAGAAAGACAAGTAATGTATGAGTTCACTTACAGGTGGAATCTAAACAAACAAAACAAATAAACAAACAACAAAGCAAGAAAAGAGTTACAGATACAGAAGGCAAAAGGTACTTGGAGGAGGTGGGGCATGGTAAGAAATAGGTGACTAAGAGGTACAAACTTCCAGTTACAAAATAAATGAGCCACTGGTATGAAATGTACAGTGTGGGGAGCATAGTCAGTAACTATGTAATATCTTTGTAGGTCACATACTGTAACTAGACTTATCCTGTGATCATTTTGAAATGTATAGAAATACCAAATCACTATGCTGTGTAACAGGAACTAACACAGTGTTGTAGGTCAATTCGACTTCAAAAACAAACACATAAAAAAAGAGATCAGATTTGTGGTTACCAGAAGCAGGGAGTAGGGGGAAGGAGAATTGGATAAAGGCGGTCAAAAGGTACAAAATTCCAGTTTTAAGATAAATAAGTACGAGGGATGTAATGAACCACATGAAAAATATAAATAACACTGCTGTATGTGATAAAGTTGGTCTGAGAGTAAATCCTAAGTCTTCATCACAAGGCAAAACATTTTTTTCTTTAATTTTGCATCTCTATGAGATGATGGATCCTCACTAAACTTGTTGTGGCAATCATCTCATGATGTGTGCATGCCACATCACCATGCTGGACACCTTAAACTTACACACTGCTGTTCGTCCATTATACCCCAATAAAACGGAAGAAAAAAGAAAACATTATGCTATGTTACAATATTTTTATTTTTCATTCAAAGACAACAAATAAATAGGCTAAGGAAATACAATAATATTCATTCTCCTCTAGGAGCTTTCCTTGTCTCTTCATTAGAAAAAGAAAAAATGTCCAAAGGGCGCTCTGCATCAGAACAAGAAAGAACAAATCTTTTTCAAACAAAAGAAAGTACTTCATTAAATGATTTTTTAAACAATAAGAGGAATAAAAACTTTTTAAAAACTGAATAAAAGAAATCAATATAAAATAATAACCAAAAAGAGCAAAGTACAATTAAAAGTAAAATTACAAACTAAAGAATTAAAGTTAAAACAGTCCAAAGGAAAATAAAAACATTAAATGTCTAATAAATGAAAGAATAAACACTGAATACACCAAAAAGTGAAAGTGAAATGAGACAAACACAAACTCCAGAATTTAACACCTCCATGCAGATGCCATGAGGCGGTGCAGACAGCTCACGGGCCTCACTGGGCCGGGCTACTGGTTACAGATCCCAGAAGCAGAAACAGGGCCTCTGGCCTTCCCTTTGGTTGCAGAAGATTCACCACCCCTGCCCCTCTGGGCCGGAAACATCTGTGTGGGAGGAAGACACCTCTCAGAGACCACTGAGCTCCAGCTCACTCATCTCCTCCAACCCATAAGCCAAGCAAAAGCACCCACCGTCCACTCTCCTCAAGCTCAGCTTTTAAGTTTCAAGCTGTAACTCAGAATAAGGATCGATAAGTCCCTTAATGACAATCATAAATAATGTTCATGTCACGACCAAATTACATTCAGCCATACCTAAGAAAGGTAAATTCCAGGCAGAGTTAAATTTATGCTTTTTAAGTATATAAATATAAATTATGTGTGTTAAATCTGTCATATACATTAAACATAATACAAGTCATACATTTTCAAAGAATTACAATACCATGAAAATGTAAGTTGTAAACCATGGTAAATATAATGTAGTCCTACTGTGGTGACTTAGAAGGCAATTCTGAAGTGTTTGGAGACCTCACTGTCAATACTCTGGCCACCATTTGAATAAACCACAAGTAAGAAAGTAGTGGTTTGTGAGACAAGGTTTAAGGTAGAAAATTGGATAGGAGGGGCATCTCCACTCTTCTCTCCATATCCCTCTATAAACAAAACAGTCAGTGCCAATCTGGATAATACCTAAGGGAAATGAGTCAAAAAATCACCAAGAGACCTTCTGAATTCCCAAACTGAGTAAACTATAAGTAAATGGATTTTACAACGGCTTTATAAAGAATTTTTGGACAGCTACATTCAGCCTCAAAGACCAAATGTAGAACAATGTCACATACAAAGCATTATACCGTAGATTCATTTAAGTCTTCAACTACCCAGCTCAGAATGAAGTAAATACTTACAAATTAAAATTATGGCTTTCAACTCATATTCCATTTTAATATTTCCATTTTTTGGAGTAAACACTGTTATGAACAAACAACAGTAACCATTGCAAACTTGGAAATGAGTATTTTTGTACATAACAATTCTCAGCTTACCATGTCTTTTGTAACATGTCAAAACCTGTACACAGTAAACACAACCAACACATAATCTTGATGACACTGTGTTGCCCCTTACTGTCACAGTGACTATTCTGCAGATATTCACCACCAAAATCACACACTGCATAGCAAAACTACAACTCCAAAACTTAATTTTCATGTTCTCTGCGGTAATAAGAACAAAATAAAAAGAAATAACATAGTATTTTCTAAAAATAAATTAACCTCATTAACTGCTTCTAATTATTAAATACAAAATACCATTTTAATTTATATAAAAGACTCACAATGACCAAGACCTTGAAAAAAATTCCCCAAATATTACACGACTTCCTCTTCCAAACATCATATCCAAAATACACTGAAATCTTAAAAAAGAACAAAAAAAACAGAATCCTTCCTGAACCACATCCACGTATAATATTTTTGTGTGTAGGTCTTGAGGACATTAACACGTTTCTGAACTTATTTGTGTTTCATTTCAACCAATGCTTTTTGCACAAATTCATATTGTTTCAAATAATCTTTTATCAAAATTAATAAAAAGTCTAAATTTTACAATTACTCAAGTGACAAAATTTTAAAGGACTGCCTAATTTTCATTAACGATAAATTTGAACACTAAACATATCTTTATGCCAGTACATCTCTGCTACCAAACTGAGACAAAATTATTTTTGAAATGACTAATTTCTGGACACTTACACGTTTGCAGAAGACCATCAGATGTACTAAGCTGATAGTTCTATGCTTTATTTTCAGATTCAAATGATAAATAAGACGGAACTGAAAGAGGAAAAGGCTCTATCTGATCTTCACCAGTCCTGCCTACTAAGTTATAGACTTTGTGGTTTATCAACAGTTCTACTAAAAAAAAAAAAATTAAATAAAGCACCTATTGCTTGTGATGATAAAAATCTATAGCCTTTCAAAGTTCAACACGTTACTTTTTTTTTAAAAGATTTAAGAAATCTAAAATAGGTATTGGAAATACAGCACAAACTTTTACTAATTTCACCTTAATAACAGAGTATAAAACTTAAGTCACTATTGAACATGGTCCATACAGATGACACCTTCTGAAAATCTACAAGAGATCCAAAGAGATGCTTGTTGTCAAAATCCTAAAATCCAGTGTTCACACAGTCAGGGTGATAAAGACCAAGTTCAATATACAATATAGCTGCCACGAGGCAAGTATCAAAAGGACTATTATGCAGCAACTTTTTATATCTTTTACTTCTGTAGCTTCACTTTCACAAATTTCACTTAAGTTGTTATATTTTTAAAGAAGAAAAGATTTTAATAGAAATACCTCTCAATACCCTTCACAATTTTCATTCCTTTTCTTTAAAGGCCATCTCACTACCTTAAAAGTAATGCTCTAAAAATTGAGCAAATATTCACTGAACAGATATTTTGGGTCAGACACTGCTTTAGGCTCTGAGTAAACAAAACTAAACTCAACAATCCCCTGCCAAGGCAGATCACACTGGAGCATGATTAAGAGAGAGTGCTTCTTAACCATCTTCCTTAGTCATAAACATTTAGACCAAGAACAATATATTCTTTACTCTTAATTATTCACACAAGACTCTGAGAATATGAAGTACAGCAACTAACTTTGGAAAGAGAGAACCACCTAGTACCCAACTGAGAGCTGACAAGACATCTGTACGTCTCTCCTTCCATCACATTAGGACTCCCCCCACCCTCCCCACAGCCCCCGTGCCCCACCTCCCACAGAACTGAGTGAGGTGTCCTCTTCACACCCGATTCTGGACACTGTGCAACCCCGACCACAGCGCTTACGACAGGATTACAGTCATCGATTTGAAACTGACACTCTCTCTCCGAGAATGTCACCTTCTCAACTGCTTTTCATCTGTGTCTGACACATAACTGGCACTCAGAAACACTCCCTGAATGAATGAAAGGGACCTGAATATTTCCTATGACGTTTATACTTTTCTTCCCATTTTCATCTTTTGATTGATGTTTGTTAAAAATTTTAATATAATGTCACAACAACTCTGGTCAAGCCTACAATTAGGGATTTTCTAAAAGGGTGACTTTCTAAAATTGCTGCAAAAAAGTCAATGCTATTAGAAAAAGATGATTATTTTAAAGGAAGCATACCATAATGGTTCTAGAATCAGAAAAACAGATTCAAATCATAGTCCCACCTCTTACAGCTGCGTGACTTGGGAACATTATTTAACATTCCTGAGATTCTATTTCCTCATCTTTATGAAAAGGATAATAGTCCCCACTTCGTAGTATGGTTGTAGTGAATATTCGTAGTACGGTTGTAGTGAATATAAATAGGACCTGCAGGCTCTTGGCACATTTACTGACACATCGTAAATATTAGATAGTTTTATTTCTGTCTCTGTAATACATCTAACTGGAAGCCTAATCAGAGAAAATGAATCGGTAAATAAGGCTCTGTAATCATGATGCTATAGCTTTATTTCATTAACTGAGAACTTATAAACAAAAAACTGTCTTAATGAAATTCATTGAACAAATACTCTAAATATACTTACCCACATATTAAAGCTGTTAATCACAAATTACAAATGGAGTATCAATATAAACAAGGGAAAATGATAAAACCTAACTGACAGAGATACACTTGATCCTCAGTTCAGAGATCTTTCCACTATAGCAAGTTGCATCTTTCTAATTAATTCAAGTGTGCAAGGCTTTCTTTAAAATTAAAATGCTCCCCTGAGGGCTGTCTATCAGCTGTTAACACCTCATTGTGAATTACTTTAATCAGATAAATACATTAAGCAACACCACCTAAAGAAATTGTGATTTGAAGAGTGGTGAGCAGAGGGGTAATTTCAAAGCCAGGTGCATGGGGTGGGGCAGGCCTGTGTGATGCTTGCTGTCGGGGTCTCTGTGGGGTCACTGGACAGCATGATGACAAGGGCACCTGCATGGCAGGACCAGAGGGGCTCTGGGAGTCAGAAAAGGCATCAAAACAATGTCCCTCTAATGGGTTATACCAGGTGCTCTTTAACTAAACTTCCAGTTCTGCAATTCCACTGTTCTCTTCTGCAATGTGCCCTAAGATCCCAGGTGATACTCACCTCCTAAACACCTCTAGAAAATCAGTTCAGGAGCACCTTTGGCAAGTTCCTCCACCAGGCCAAGGACTGACCTACCACAGAAATGCGAAACAATACACCTTTTTCCACAGATAAAATTAAACCACCGCCTGGAATAAATTAACATCCTTAATTTATGCAAACTGAGCGTCCAACTGTGCCCAAAATAAATACGGTGGGAAAACCATTTAACCTAACCTTTTAAGACCACCACAGCATCTCAGGAGTTTCTCAATGCTATCCTGAATGCTTTCTAGCGCAAATAAAAAACATTAAAAAAAAAAAAAAACTCTCCTAGTTTTCATAATATTCCTTTAGCATAAGCCTAAGAGTTTGAAAGTGGGAAGAGTTTTTCAATGTTAATTATTAAAACATTTCCACAGAAGGAGGATTCTTTTGGAATTGACTGACAACATATTTCACACTTAATCCCTTTGATTTTCATTGTCATCTGAAACAATTCCACTGCTGCTTGCTTACAGTACTCCAAAAACGTCTACTGTTAGTACTGTATATGCACTTTGAAAACGCTAAATCACTGTCCTCTAACTTGCAAATTGAAAATTTAAATTTGGAGGGAAAGAGGGATATCATTTGATCACAATCTCAATATTCTCTCCACATAAGAGAATATTATCAAAAGTATATCAGAAACATATTGCCTTGAAAGTCAAGGAAATATGAAAGTTCCAAGAAAAAACCTGAACACACTCGTGGCACTGTGGCAACACAGCAGTGGCCAAACAGCAGCCCAACCAGAGCAGCCCCACCTCCACATGGAAAGGTGGGGATCACTCACCTTGAAAATCAAGAGGGCACCTTGGATTAAAGAAGCAAAACTAAACAACATGTGAATAAATAAAAGCACCTAATGAGACAAGCTGCAAACTATCAAAATACAAACTCTGCAGCATCCCTATCAAAGTAACAATCAACAAATACTGAACCCTGAAATGTGACTTGCTTTTCACCCTTCAGGCAGCTGCGTGAAGAAGGAGGTACTGCTCAGAGACAAACAGAAACGTATAGCTATTCTCAACTATTTTCTACTTAGAATAAAAATGGCCTTTTATCTCAAAGACATGCTCCTAAAGAACCACATTAAACTCTGCTGCTGGTTAGCGACTCTGAGCTTTCTTCTACAACGTCAGATATAAAGCTAAAACTTTTACTCAACATTAATTTATCCTAGTGCACCTGGGTTGACAGGGAATCCGCGTTCCTTAACGAACACAAAGTGAGAGCAGAAGCATGGTAACTGCATTTTACTCACACATTTTTTTCCACTTTGGGCGATATGCAAAGTATCCTAGACCATTTTATTGTGTGTATGATTCATCAAAGTTCTACTTTCCAATTTTTAAGGTGTTCTTGGGTTTTTGGTATGTGTGGAGGGGTGTCAATGGGCTTTAAGGCAGCCTCCACAAACGCACGTACACAGCACCTGTCCCAGTAAATCCTGTGATGCGAGGAGGGAGCAGAGCGGATGTGGGTCCTGAATGAGAGGGCCTGAGCACAGGAACTCCAAACAGCCCCCGCCCAAGGTACAGACAGCCACGGGAGGCTAATGTCCCCGCTGCCGTCCACCAGCACTCATGAGGATCACGTGCACGAGGGCAGCCTCTGTGAATTCATTCGACCAACGGTCACGCACTATGCTCGGTTCAATTTTTCTGTTATTCATTCTGTAAATACTCACTAAACATGCCAGACACTGGGCTAAACTGTTCCCTAAGGCTACATACGGTTAATACGTTGTGGCCAGGCCTCGAAGAGCTTCCTGGAAGCGGAGCTAGCAGACACTATGCTGTACCTACTCGTCTCTATATTACTATACTAGACACAGCTAGAAGAACACAGTAAGTGCTAAAACACAGGCAGACGCAAAATGCTGTGAATCTGTGTAAACAGTATCCCTAGAGATGAAAACTTACGAAATGCAAAAGTGAGCTTAGAAATACCTTTTATTTGCAGAGCATGGGGGACAACAACTAAGTTAGGATCCTTCGGCCTAAGGTTCTGATTTAAGAAGAGAGGCAGTTAAACTGTTCACGTAAGCTAGAGATCTGAAGGATAATCTGATCCCGGGCTGGACAAGCTGATAAAAGTGGAAAGTCGGTAGCAAAGAGGGATTTGTTCCTGAGAGAAACTATTCTAGCTAAAAAGAAAGGGATAAAGAAAACAAGATTTGCTAAAAGATGTGTTGAAAACTACTAATAAGCAAAACTTTTAGATCAAAGACTCACTAACTAAGGAGACGTCAACCCTAAAGAAGCGCAGCGCCAGCGCCCACACCCAGGAGGAAGCTCGGGAGTTACTTTATGTGGAATTATACGTCATGCATTCCTTTCCAGGAAGACGCTGTATTCCTGCTTCTAAAAAAACCTGCACCACGTAGAGTTTATACTCTAGTATCTCCTTATGCAAAGTTACTACACAATGAGAGGCAACAGAGGCAGCAGATGTAAAATATATATGCATATCTCAAATCTATGAAAAGGCAATAGGTTAAAATACAGACTCTGGAGCCAGACTACTTTGGGCACGTCCTCCTTCATTTGCTACCTCAGCACCCAGAACTGTGCGAGGCACAAAGTGCTACACGAGTAGAGGCTACTGCGCTCCTGCTGCTGGGGGTGTGCTCCCAACAATACGAATGAGAAAGCTGGGGCGCCAAGGCTGCTGCCTGGAAGGGAGACCCCAAGAGGAGGGATCTCCCATCTTCTATCGAGCAAGGGTTCCCTTTCACTTCCCTGAATCACTCTGGGGAAAGCAGGTCGGCCTGGTTACAATAAGTTCTGTTATTAGAATCGAAGAGAGGCCATCCCTGCTGGCTGAACTTCCCTGACGGCTGGGAAGAAGAAAGACAGCAAAGAGAAGAAGAGTGACAACAGCAATCAGTCTGGAAAGCTAAGAGAAAGAGCATTAAGACCTAAATGTTGGCACCTCACTTTCGGAGAGGTGGAGCAGAAGTTACCAGGGAAGCTGTCCTGCCAGGAAAACATCCATGAGAAGGTGCCCCAGCCAGCCTGGAGGACACCACCAGCACCTACTCCACCAACACAAAGGGGACACGGTAGGGAAACACTACCAACCCCGCTCACGGCAATGTTTACATCTGTGGGGCCCTTCATATGCACTCTAAAATGTGTCCTTATCAAAAAAAACAAAAACCAACACAAGGCCTTGGAAACAAGCGCAAACAGCAACAGATGAGATGAGGACCATTGCCTCACCAGAGCCAAATATATCAAGTGAGGGTTCAGCAATGCCACCTCCAGTCGCTAACTAAAACAGTGGCAGTCTGTCTCTGAAGATATTTATGATCTAAATTACTAGGAATAAATAAACGAAGTTAAAACTTCTCTATTAAAAAGTAAACAAGAAACATGCCAAATATCTCAATGTAACATGACCAATCTTAGTATAAGCCAAGTTTACCCTGAGCATCACATTTTCTACTGGATCAGATAGTCATCAAAAAATACACCAATATCCTAATAAACAATTCATTCAAAAAATAAGCCAACATTCTGAGAAACGCAAAGAGCATTTTAATTGATTTTCCAACTTCTATTCCCTGCTAGTCGTTCAGTAAATCAATCATGCTAGTCCCCGGCTTCCCCACCAAAGACTATTTTAGGACTGGCCAGGGCCATGCTAACTTAGGCCACTGGGACCCAAAGTTCTGGGGGCTTTGGGGAAACTTTCTGGCTCTAAAGAGAGCACCATGAAAAGCCAATGTCTGTCATACCCAGAGTTATAAACAAGAAAGCAGAGTTCCAACTTATCTGACAGCCATCCCATAACCACAAGGAATCAAAGCCTTCCAGTGATACCATTACTGTGGGTGACAGAGCCCAGATGCAGAAAGAATCTAGATCTTTGATAACCTACTTCTAGACTTCCTCTCATATGAAATATTGTTTCCTTCTTATTTAAATTGGTTTTGTATTTGTACCCTAAAACATCCTAACTTGCACATTTTGTTTTACAGGTCCATCACTACATAAGAATATAATCCATGTTCATGTAAACACTAGCAAAAAAAAAAAAAGTATCCTATTTTAAACAAACTGATACACATGAGAATCACTAAACAAATAGGTTTCATTGACAGTTAAATAAGAATATTCCAAAACTTTCTAAAATAATTTCTGGACATTTTGCCCTTCAATATTTATAAATAAAGTGGAAAACTAATAAAAACATTTAGAAACAAACTCTCAATTTGACATAAAATTTGTTATATAGTTAACAAATTAAAAAGCATTACTTTTTAGGAATTCCTAGGTGACGCAGTGGTTAAGAATCTGCCTGCCAATGCAGGGGACATGGGTTAGAGCCCTGATCTGGGAAGATCCCACATGCCATGGAGCAACTAAGCCTGTGAGCCACAACTATTGAGCCTGTGTGCCGCAACTATTGAAGCCCACGCACCTAGAGCCCATGTCTGCAACAAGAGAAGCCACTACAATGAGGAGCCCCTACCCACTGCAACTGAGAAAGCCCGTGTGCAGCAACGAAGACCCAACACAGCCAATAAATAAAGCATTACTTTTTAGTGCACAAAAAGCATAACTTGTTAGACCCTAAAATATTAGTCATAGTCATGCTATTGAAGTCACAATCAAAAAAGACTAGCTGTTAATGCTTTTTACATAGTTGAATTTTGCTTTTTAACTAATCTTTAGAATTTGCTGCCAATAAGCTGTTTTAATGGAATACTTGAGTAGAATGGATTAACTGCAACCTACAGAGAGGCCCAATGTGCTTACTTTAACCATTTATTATATTTCCAACTTCATCATGCTGGATAAATGGTTATTATACAAATGAAGATGTTTCTGATGAGTAGTGATTTAAACAATAACAACAGCAAAAAAGCAAGAAGGTAATAAAAGGAAGGCAGAAGTAGATGATACCAATTGAAATGACTAGTTCCTGAAAAACAGAAAAGGCAGGAGGAGTAAGTAAGGAGTAAACCAGTCAGGAGTTTGCACGGAAAGGCCGAATCCCTCTAACATATGCACAGATTGGGTGTTACATAAGGTAGGTCCTTCCTTTCATCAAGATCACATTAGCATGCATTTAAAATACAGAGAAACCATGTTTCCCAAAGGAATTTAGCCTGTTTTACAAACACATCAGGTCAGCACACCTTAGCTGATATTATGGTAGGTACTGTGAAGATTTATTCATATCACAAATACACGATAAGAATAAATTTAAATCAGAGCCGAAAAAAAAATATACTGTATCCACTGGAGTCTTCAAAGAGAACTTATTTGGGCCTGGAAAGAACATAAATTGACCAATGTTAATATGTACAGGACAACAAAAGATAACCTTTTTAATGGGAGAAAGCTCACACACAACCCAGGATCAGTCCTCACCTGGGGAAAAAACCTGACCACAGTTGCAGCCCACACGGGCCTAAGTGCAGCAGACAGGGCTGGTGGAGCCAGACAGGTGTCTGACTCCCTGCCTAAAATTAGCCAGGCCCACTTCACCACAACTGGGTTGGGCTCCTCTATTTTAAGGTGCACAGCTCCAAATTGCTTAGCAGCATATAATTGCTGGCCGGTTTCAGGAGCTAAGAATGTGGAGAAACTTTCCACCAAGCCCTGAGAGTGGACGACTAGTCTGGACTAAACTCCTGTACTGAATCATCATGCTATCTGGGGTCTAAGTACACGGCCGGTGAAATCATACACTGGAGATGAAAGCATACCACACGAGGACACGATAGGAAGGAAGTGAGCAAGAAGGAGATATCCCTTACTCTTTTCTACCACCCCTCCCCCAACTCAACACACACATGTATGTACATAGACACAACAAAAGTAGGGGGGAAACTGACAAAAATCCTAAAGTGATTTTTGATCCTAAAGTGTTCTCATCTTTTCCGGAAATTACATAGAACTGACAGCTGAAAACCTTCCAAGTAATGTCACATGACTATTTACCTCCCTCTGCAAGTCCTCGGTCCTCGGCCCCCCCCCCCCCCCCCCGGCATGAACCCCACAGAGGCAGCTACTCAGTCCGCATTCTGCATTTGGGGAACATCAGAAGGAAACTGGTGCGGCTGCCACTTGCACAGGCAAGAAATTTCTCACTAGCGTTTAAAAAAGGAGCTGAATTTTCAAAAACGAATGAAAAATGAAATGGCGAGCCCTTCCGTGAAAACTAATAACTTCATCAACAAATGGTAAAGTTAAGTTGTAAGTAACATGGCCTTTACATACACCTGAAACTTAAGGTGTACAGATAACATTCCAAATCCCTACCATGTCATGGCAAAGACTTAGCGTCTATTTTATTACCAGAACTTAAGACACTAGACACAGAATACACATTTAATTCAGTATTATTCTGATGCCATCACATTCTGGTAGTCTACAACATTAGCACTTGTTTTGAGTTAGCAAAACACACATACCTTCATTTTCAGAGGCATGACATTTCACTTTCAATACCAAGTCAAAGGTTCTTTCTGGATTTTCCCTAAAAGAAAAAGAACTTTATTATATTTATTTCCTATGACAAAGTTTATATTTTCTTAACTCTAAAAACTGATCTTGTTCTTGTCTCAATATATCCCACGTAACTATATGACCATAATGTAGAAGAAGTAAAGTGTTTTCCTAGTTCAGCAAGTTAAGAACACTGAGGTTTAGGAGCTTGGAGACTGGGGGCAGAACATTTAACCTCTGAGCCTGTCTTCTCATCTATGAAGTGCCTCGTTCACTTTGCAGAATCATGGGGAGGATTACAAATCACATAATATATGTGGAAGTGCTTTATAAAGTATTTAGTGCTGTGTAAATATAAAGCATTGCCTTTATCTTATTGAATCAAACTCAGAAAGCCAGTATGTTCCTAAGTGTCTCTAGCTTTCCCCAGGGGCAGAGCTGGACAGCAGGTTCTCAGGCTTTCTCCAAAGCACTTGCAATATAGGTGTAGATGAACACCTGGTTCCACCTGCCACGTTCTAGAGCACAAGGAAATATTTATAATGCTCCTTAAACGCACGCAATACTCTGCATACACTTTTCTTGAGACGTAATTATGGCATATAAGCATGTTTAAAGTGCAAAACTATACACAGCCTCCAAGGCCAACCAAAAAAAAGCCTTACTTTGTGTCAGTAATCTTTGGTAAAATTGGACAGCTGCCTCAATACTGGATTTTACCACTGGAAACAGTAAGGTTTTGCTTCATTCAGAAGCTACCAGCATCTTCACTAGCTGCTCATACACTCGATATATTCTTTGCTTTGATTTCAAAAAGTGAATTGAAATCTACTGAGACACGGTCGTTAAAAATACAGTTCTGGGCTTCCTAGGTGGGGCAGTGGTTAAGAATCCGCCTGCCAATGCAGAGGACATGGGTTCGATCCCTGCTCCAGGAAGATCCCACATGCCGCGGAGCAACTAAGCCCGTGTGCCAAAAAAAAAAAATACAGTTCTGGGTTTTGATTTTTTAACATAGTTCTGTTTTAATCTCTTTCAGCCAGAAGATAAAAGATCAGAGTCTGATACCACAAAGTCCATGTGATCAAAGTGTTCATATACTTCAGTTATTCCTGCCAAGGAGACCTCAGTGACTTTGTGCGTTGGCTATTTTTAATATGCACTTCCTTCAAGAAACTAACGGCAGTTTTGGCTTCTAAATAAACACTATTTTTTTTTTTTAATTTATTGCAAGAATCTAGAAACACAGGAAGCGACAAGCCATATAAATTTACTTGCAAGCGTAAGTTTCCTCAGGCCCCCGCTACTCATCTGCTTGGACGGAGGTAAGCGATCCGGACGCAGGTGGCCCTCCCGCCCAGCGCCGCTCGCGTCAAAAGGGACGCCTTCCACGTCGCGCGCCGGCACCCCCGCCCCGAGGTCTCACACCCTGAAGGAAACACTCCTACATCACATCGTTCCCCTGTTTCCCTAACAGTCTTTAGAATCTCTCGTGAGTGTAAATGCCGAATATCGATTCCATCATCCTGGGACGTTTTAAAGGCCTTTCACACGGAAAGAAACACACACGATATTCATGATTTTAAACGGGGGGGGGGGGGGGGTAACGGTGTGAAGGGGAGGATAAAAGGGAAGAGGGAATTCTTTGCAAACTAAGTTTCTGGAGAAAAATGGAGAAAAATATAAAACTCATGCCTCTAAGATACCCGAAAGAAAATCACCACGCGTGTTCAGACAGCTTTTCGCCCCATTCATCGCCTGAAGAACAGCCTCGGCCGGCGGGTGCGGGAGCCGACGCGTGAAAACACGGCGCCCGCCCGCCCGCCCGCCCGCGGCCCCCGGCGCCGCGCTCCCGTCCTACAAGGGCCGGCGCACACGGGCGTGGGGCCGCCGAGAGACACAGCGGGAACCGCGCCGGGAGGCCGTCCGCACCCGAAGCGCCCGGCTGTCGCGTCCGACCCGCCGCCCGGGACCCGCCGCGGCCGCGCCGGCGCCCAGGCCTCCGCCCCGGGCCGCGCGCCCCGCCGCCCGCAGGCTCCGCGGCCTAGGCCGTCCGGGAGCCGGCACCCGGGGCCGAGGGGGGCCGCGCCGCCGCCCCGCCGCCGCCGCCGCACTCACTTGGTCCTGCAGTCCATGGCTACATGTCGCTGGGGCCGCCCCCGCCCCGCCGGCCGCCGCGGGAACGGCTGCTCACAGCGCGGCGGCCGCGGCCCGGCGGTGAGGCTGCGCCCGCCCCGCCCCCGCGCCTCTGTGACAGCGCCGCCGCCCGCCGCCCCCTCCCCCCGCGCGCCCGCCTCGCGGTTCCTGCACCTTCGGCGAACCAGGAAGTCGGGGGCGGGGCCGGGCCGGGCCGGGGCCGGACCGCCTCACCTGGGCCGCGCGGCCCGCGGGCGCGAGCCGGGGAGGGCCGGGGGCGGGCGGCCTGCCGGACGGCGCGCGCGCGCCGCGGTGCCACCAGACCGCACGGTGAGCTCCGGACCAGCCGGTTCCTCCCGGGGCCGCTCCGGGCTCTCGGCGTCAGGGCTGCAAAGTACCTGACGGAGCACCTGGGCTCGCCGCGGGCTCCACCCCGCGTGTGCCCCGAGCACCCGCGGACAGGGGGTGCTCGACCCCCTCGTGGGCTGGGGCGTGTCACTGCTTTCAGGCTGCCAACCCGAAGCTCCAGGTGCCGCTCCGCTCCTGCCTCCCTGCAGCTGGGCCTGGTTACCTCCGAATCCAGAGCCGCCCGCCCCCTCGGGAGTCGGCAAGGTTCCGACGTGCACCTGCTCAGCAGCCCTGCCAAGCAGCCCAATACCAGTGCTCCCCTCGCCTGCGCATCGGGGACACAGACCTCCCTGTACGTCCGGCCGCCGCGTGCCAAGGACCCACCGGGGGACACATCCACGAAGGGACAGGCCTCGTGGAAGGGCAGCCGGGGAGCTCAGGGCTGGACGGGGGCCCGAGGGCAGAGGCGCTCGTACCAAGCGCTACCGCGTTCACAGCCCTGGGGCACGTGGGAGCCGCTGGTAGGCACCGTCCCGGCGCTTGCGGTCACTCTACGTGACGGGCATTTTCACCAGCATCTTATAGACCCAGAAGCGGGCCAGGCCAACACCGTGGTGACGGCCAAGCTGGATTTCCGACCAGGTCTACCCTACACCGCCTCTCTCCCTGTGCTGCTGCCTCCTATCCAGAATCTGCTGAGAGCAGAGCTAGTAGCAGTCTCAGGATGGACGTGCAAAAGGCGGGCCAGGGCTGAGCTGTTTCACAGAGACCTTCCGGCGGAGGCTTCTTCCGCATGTTACCACCCTTGATACAGGGCCTCAGTGTTTTTCATCCAAATAGGGGTTTCTTCAGACTTTATTCATGCAGAAGGCAAGAGGATGAGAGGAAACCAAATGTGGTATGAATAGAGGGTGAGTCATGCGACATACAAGTCAAACAGGGAGTCTCGGGAATTAAATAAAGACTTTAGAATCAAGAACCTAAAATTAAAGTCAATTACACCCATCTCAAACGTTCCTACCAAAGGTGGCTGTTACTTGGTCAACAAAACAAGATATATTGCATAGTCACAGACCTGATAGTTTAAAATGAGGACAGGACATAATGGGGAAATAAAAAATATATAAATTTTAGCATAATGTATTGTCATAGCTTGACTTGGGGTGAGACACTTCAGTTTATCGGTTCCCTCATTTGTAAAATGGGAATTATTACTTGTGTATCACATGAACGATATGATGTTCAAGTTAAAAAGTGCTACTAATTGTGTGATCTTTTGAGAAATCATTCCGTGGATTTCAGTTTCACAATGAGGCAAATACACCACATAATTTTCTTCCCAAATAAAACTCTTTTCTACATAAGTTACCATCGTCCAAAGCCTTGAGAGAAAAGAAAAAATCTGTAAACTCAAAAACCACTTCTGCTTTAGTGTCACTAAATTTCTCAGACTTCTCCTTTCATTATAATTAATTCTTCTCCAAAGAAAGGAACCCTACCTGGGGTGCCTGCATCAGGAGTTTTTAATTTGTGGTGAGGAACTATTAATACAACTGTTATCCCCAGCCATTTTTGGGGATTTGACATTCATACCTCTGCACAATATGATTTTTTAAAATTTACTTTAAGTACATGAAGAGGAAATACTACACGTGCACACACAACACAAATCTTTTTAAACTGGCTTTTAGGCTGACCAATGATGAAGAGGTTTATCCATCCTGATATTACTGAGGTAAAAGGGACAGAAACACGGACACAATTTGCATGATTTGTTTTAAATTACTGAGAAAAGAATTTTGTATAGTTATCTTGGTGAGTTGTTTATTGAAGCCAGGGGTATAATTTTAGCAGTTTGAGAACTTCTGACATGACTGGCAGAGAATTCTACAAAGGGCAAGGCTTCAAATTGGTATTAGATCTTCCTAAGATCATATTTCAGCAGTAATATTTCCCACTTGATGATTGATGTTAACATATTTCAGGACTACAGTCGTCAAAGGACATTGTATGTGGTCAAAGAACAGAGTCTATAAGCTAATAATGTTAAAATGTTTTGAGCTTATTTTAATTTTTTGTGTGAGTTTGTAAGGAATATATGTAAAAACATGTCTTTGGGAATTCCCTGATGGTCCAGTGGTTAACAGCCTGTGCTTTCACTGCTGAGGGCCCAGGGTCAATCTCTTTTTCTAAACTTTTAATGGTTTTGTTTATTTATTATTTTTGGCTGCATTGGGTTTTCATTGCTGCTCAAGGCTTTCTCTAGTTTCAGCAAGCGGGGCTACTCTTTGTTACAGTGCACCGGCTTCTCATTGCAAACGGCTTCTCTTATTGCGGAGCACGGGCTCTAGGCATATGGGCTCAGTAGTTGTGGCTCTTGGGCTCTAGAGCACAGGCTCAGTAGTTGTGGCACACAGGCTTAGTTGCTCCACAGCTTGCAGGATCTTCCCAGACCAGAGACTGAACTCATGTCCTCTACGTTGGCAGAAAGATGCTTAACCACTGAGTCACCAGGGAAGTCCCCCATCTGGACGAGGAAGAACCCACAAGCCACAAGACGCGGCATAGCCAAAATATAAATAAATAAAAATAAAAATATGTCCTTGATCAAATATTATGATTGTGTTGTTGACATCTATTACTGGATTTGCATCTGCTTAACACAATTCAATTAATGGAAGAAATGAATTCAAATCTTATAATATGATGGTGGATTTGTCTACCTCAATTTAAAGTTCTTTTAATTTTTGCTTTATATAGTTTGGGGCTGTGTTATAATATGCAAGCCAGTTAGTAATTATTATATCTGCCTGGTAAACTTACCACTATGTTGTGACTTTCTTAAACTCTAGCCATGCATTTGCTTTCGTATCTAAGTAGCTTTCTTCTGATTAGTATTTGCCTGGTATTAGTATATCTCTTTTCATCCTGTTATATCAAAACCTTCTAAATCATTATGTGTAGATTTAGCTAACAAATGTTAATTTTGACTTTCCATCTAGTCTGATAATCACTGACTCTTAGATTGAGTGTTTAGACCATTGCATGTGTTGTAATTGCTGACATATCTGAATTTATTTCTGTCATCTAATGTTGTACTTACCATTTGTCGTCTCTGGATCTGTGGTTTTTTTCTCTCACATTTCCTTCTTTAGGATTGGTTTTTCTTTTTATGCTTCCACTTCTCCCCCACTCTAGTTTGTAAGTTGTGTACTCTGTTCCTATTCATCTAGTGATTATCCTAGAAATTTTAACAGGCGAATCTATCTGATTAAATCCAAAGTTTATCACTACATCAACCTTCTCCCAAATAACACAAGGACCTTTAAAATACCCTCCAAAACTATAATATAGTATTGATATTGTTTTATACTGTTGTTTTATATCTGTTTGTTTAGGTTTACCCAGAAGTTTACCACTTAGTTTGCTCTTCTTTCTTATTTTCCTCTTAGATCTCCCACCTATGACTGCCTTCCTTCTGCCTAAAATACATGTCATCGGTGCTGACTGAGTCTCTCAGTTTTTGTTTGGGTGAGGAATGTATGTATTTCACCCTCATTCTTGAAAAATATCTTCACTGATAAAGAATTCTAAATTGACATTTCTTTCCATACATTTTCAATATCATTATACTGTCGTCTAGCATCTCTAGCTATAACTTGAATTTTGAAAGTAATCTTGAAGTGTAATCTGTCTTCTCTCTCTGCTTTTAAGATTGTCTTTAGACTTCAAGATTCACTATGAAGCACTGAGATGAAGATTTCTTTTTAATCCATCCTTCTTGATTTCTTTGCATTTCTTGACTCTGGACTGATGATTTTCTGAACCCCATCCTTTCTCCTCTTTCCTTCTGGGACTCTGATTATACACATATTTTCTTTCTACACTCTAGTTCTCTTAACATCTCTTTCATACTTTCTTTTTCTTTATCATTCTAGGAGGAATTCTGGATAAAATCACAAATACCTTCCTTTCCATTCATTCTTTCTGTGGCTTTGTCTCCTCGTCTGTTAAGTCAAACATTTACTTTTTAGTTTATATTATTTTTATTTCTAAAGCTCTGGTTATTTTTAAATCTGCTTTCTCAGCTCGCGTTTTAAGCCTCTCTTTAATTTATTAAAATATATTTAACATACCTATTTTAAATTCTGTTTATGATAACTTCCAATCTCTGAAGAGTTTGTGGGTCTGATTCTACTACCTGATTTTTTTTCTGCCATTTCTTACTTATGGTCCCTTCTTTTCTTCCATGTTTGGTGATTTTCTTTTGTTACCTGATCCTTGGAGGTTTATATACAGAAATGTAGTGAGGTCTGAAAGGAAGCTGAGCTCTCTGGAGAGGATGTTCATTTATTGCTGGCAGATATCTAGGGAGCACTACTAGTTCAGAACCCTCTCATGTGAAATTCTCAGCTTGAAACTTTTCAGACCACCCATGTGAGATCTGACTTGTAGTTATGAATCCTACTGGAGGATTAACTCTGCCCAGTGTTTGGGACAGTCTGTTTTCCTGGAATCCCTTTGGAGTGCCAGGTTCTGAGGGGTATCCTATTGGACTTCCCACACTGGGAAGGGCCATAAGCCCCAAATGGCCATGATAACAGATGCTTAAGTTCATCCAATTTAACAAATCCCCACAGATGGAAGGTGGCTGAGGTGGCTACTTTACTCGTTCCTCGTCCCCACCCCCACCTCCCACCACCAAGTAAGTACTCCTAGACTGCCCTTGAATGCCTTTAATAATTTTCAAAATATTTAATTCTGAATTTTTAATTAATTTCAGAAGTTTTGAGTACACACCATGATTGACTAGTTTTGACTAGACTACAAAAAAGGACTAATAACAACTTTTTATCCACCTAATAATGTGTACCTTCCTCAAGCCATACCCAAATAGTCCCTGACTTATACATCCTTATATGTTAATGGTGGGGGAAAATCTAAGTTCAGGGCCTTTAGTGAGACAACTGTCCTGCTTCACAATGGTACTGTGATACCATCAAGGTAACCCCTGGCCTCCTAACCCCTATCCATCCACACAATGTATCCATGTAGAACTATGCCTTAGACAGCAATGAAGACATACTGATATCTGGAATACCTACCCCGGACAGCTCCTTCCCCTTTGGAGTGTGGAAAGAGAAACAATATTGTCAACTCTAGAATGGTATTTCTTAAATAATACCTTTAATAATGCTTCAAGTTTAAAACAACTTAGCTAGACTCATCTGGGCCGTAAGCTTCACCAATTTATATCAGGGTTTTAAGTTCCAAACAGTTAACTTAGAAATGAACTCTTGGACCCAACCCTGTCATGAGTTACAGTCAGCATGGATCCAAGCCAGGCATGCCCTAACATTTAATGCTACATCGCCTCCTATTATTATTCCCCAGTGAAATTTATTAATGGTACCACCACCTTCATTTACTGTGGAAGAAAAATCCTTTATATAAAGTATTTAACAAGTCAAATTTCTTGAAGTCTTTAGAAAGCCATCTTGAAAATATTTTAGTAGGACCTGCCTTCTAATACCAACTGAGATAGTGTTGTTAAAAAGAATATTCTCTAAGTATATTACTCTTTTTATACTTAGCAGCAATATCATGAATTTGTATCTAAAGGTAAAATTCTCCTTCCAAATGACAAAGGAAGTACTTTCAAAATAGAAGATAGATGAGATTTCAGAGCAATATCTTTCCTGAACATATTCTTCCTTGAGTTGTTTTCACACCTCACAGCCTACAAAGTCAGCATTCTGTATTAATTTGAAAGCCAACTTCAAAAGTTGTCTTCCAGTTTGGAGACAAACAGCTCAGATCATTTTTGACATCTTTCTTACCAAATCTGAACATATCCAAATATTTATAAAATTCAAACGGGAAATGATATTTGCTTCTTTTCCTGTTAAATTTTTAGTGAAAAAGACTAAATTTTTCTCATTTTAGTAAATTTTACTAATTTTAGTAAAATTCTTAAAGATAATACAGCAAAGAGATCCTCTTTCCCCCCTGTTTCAGATGATTTGCCCAAAATTATAAAATCAGATTCTCTTACCTCTGACCACCTTCAGGTAGTTCACTTTTACCTTTATTCCGCAATTTGCCAGACATTGGAAAATTTAAAACAGTCCTTGGAGTTAAGTAAAAAGAATATTCAGAGCAGAGTATCCAGAACAGACTGTAACCAGAGAAGACGAGTCTTCTTCGTGACTCTCGGGAGCCGCACTGGGTGGCAAGACACAGAGCAGTGTTTGTGTAACCCTGTTGTGGGGCGTGGGAAGGGCTCTCCTCACCCCACCCACCAGATACTCCACATAAATAAAGACACTGCGTTGCGAGGCAGCCCTGCTCACACCCATCTTATTCTCTCCGGGGCTTGAGTAATCACATCCAATGAGCAATGACATTAAAATTTACTGGAAGGAAGCATAAGAGCATCTAATGTGATGGTACTAGTTCAATGCAGTCAGTAACCCCTATGAGCAGCTCTCATCCTAATACAAACAGAGGAACGATCCCAACATATACCTGGACGGCGAGTTCTACTTTCCTAACATACAGTAACTAGGCAAACATTACATGCACTTATATCTGAGTGATTCGACAGAGAAAGAAAAATGCTACGTGCCGGCAAACAGAACTCAGTCAAATACCACCACAGAATATTCTTGAAGTGATAAACAGAGATTCAAAACTCCAAAATGTTAGACTACTTCCCACTTTCCTTATGGGTGCCAATAAGAAGAAGATAAAAATAAATAAGGACTGGGAGGTCTCCTGGTTGTCATCTTATCTGTCTGCTGTTTTTTCTAATGTCACAGATCCAAGATACAGGCAACGTATCTGGTAGGACAGCCTCAGCCTGTAACCTTCCCTGGGAAGGAAGGAGCAGCGGACTGCCAGCTTCGTGAAACTCAGCAAGGTCTTCTTCGTTTGGTGGGAATTTCCTTGCTTTGTAAAGAGGACTCAGCCTTACCTGCCTTTCTTCGTTCACTGTGCACATTTCCAGTAGCCTTTTCCTGTCCTCTGGAGACTGCCAATCAGGATGGCTGAGTAGAGCAGGAATGCAGGGGGGCTCAGGACCCATGAAGCAGCCCCTCTTCTGCTGCCCCTGCACCTGTGTGGACTGACTGCTCTGTCTGTTGCCACACAGCCACCCCCTGGACTTCCCTTCACCTCCCTCTGGGTTATTGTAGATCAGGAACACAGAACATTAGCCTGTGCACTGTGCATGGTAATTATACTGTGCTCTCACCGTGGTTACTAAAGAAAACTACCAAAGAGGTGCTAGTAATTCCTATTCCACGATGACAGAAGGCCATCGATCCGCACATGACCCATTTATTTCCCTGTCTGATTGTTAACACAAGCATGTTTCCCTCCCACTTTACATAAGCAGGTATGTGCTGACTCTCAAGTGATGCGTGCGTGAATTCATGAGGAGAGGCCTGATATTAAAATTAGAAGGAAGGTTTTAAATCAACTGGCCTATGATTGAGTTAGAAAAAACTCACTCCAGCAAGCTAGCTGGAAAAACTACTTCCAATTTGTGAAAGCGAAAAAAAATGTCTTAACATTTGAGCCACTGTATCATTTCATGCACAAACACTTCGTGTACATACCAGAAAGACAAGCCTCTCCACATTTGCATATATCCTTTTTATAGTTGTTGTGATTTTGCCAAGTGCTTTATGACCATTTTTTATTAGCTGGGTCTCTTGATAGCCCTGTGAGGTATACATTAGCAGGTAAAACAGGTACGGTACATGATGAGGCAGGAAGCAAACGCTCCAGGGACATTTTATTCCAAGAAAGCCTGTGTGGAGGAATGTACTTTCCCCCACTTGCTGGAGGCATCAGGAAATAGAAGTCAGCTTGCAGAATACCACTGAGCCATTTTTAAAAGCCATTTTCTTTATAAAGCACATATATTTCTTTTCTTTCTCCATCTCTGTCTCTCTCTCTCTCTGTCTGTGTAAGCAAGGCTCCAGCAGGTCTATATTTCAATTCAAAAGTATTATCATATGGCATCTCCCTCATGACACCTTTACATACCCAAATTACAAGCAGTGTTAAATATTTTTTTAGGTCATTCATTTCTTTAAAAGTCCTCTGTACAAGTTGTAGGATAAACAAAAGCATTTACATAACAAACTAAAAGAGTTTGTTATACGGATCTAAAAGATGTTGAAAGACATTACTCCCTCATTTTATAAATAATGAAAGCTAAATTCGAAACTTTCTTAATGTAATTAGTCCATAGACAAACTCATCTTTAGGGAAGTCTTGGTCTAGAAACTGGATTTCCTGGTTCTCAAAAATGAAAAAGCAAGACTAAAGTATAATCCCCTATGAATATTCATAAAAATTCAAAACAGACCTTCCATTATGATTTTTGTTATTTTATATTATATATTCGTTATATGAGTCTCCATTCAACACAAAGCTTTTAACCTATTACATTAAAATTACATATTGGGGAAAAATTATGTGGTAGGAATTTTTTATGTGAGGTGGGGGGCCTAGAGAAAACAAAAGCCAATGAAGATACCTGCCTCTGCAGTTGAGTTGCGTATTACAAGAAATGGATGCTAGGAAGAGCTGCCTGGGTAGATGTGAACTGGCAGTTATCTTAGGATGGGCTCAGTCACACGCTCCCTGAACTAATATTCAAATCTTATCTTGCACTGAATATCCACTGGGCTTTCTGCTTCTCCAATTTGTCTCCTCTGGCTCCAGGCCATGATGTGCCCTGATGTGCAGTTGCCACGGTCCTGTCCAGCTCCGCCCTCTTCCCTTAAATGAGCAAAGCCTTTAAAGATGCCATCCTTTTGTTTTAAGCTGTCTTGCACTTTTCCTACATACCATCACCTCTCCCAGAGGACTCTTCGTATCTTGGCTCCCAAACCGACTTAGCTGGAATATGTGACGCATATTCTCTAGCTGGTTATAAAGGCTAGTCTACTCTTTGGTGACGTTCAGATTCTTTGCCTAGGTTACTATTTTTATCGCTAGAGACCACATAGTTCCTGCCCTCATAGAGCTTATGGTCTAGTTAATAGAGACCAACAATAAACATGTAAGTACATAAATAGTAAAATTTCTGATCGTAATGAGTGCTAAGAAGAAAATAAACAGAATGGTGACACAGGGATGGTGGATAGACAAGGCACGCCTCGCTAAGGTAGAGACATCTGAGCTGCAGACTGCAGCAGTGTGAAGATCCAGGGGTGAGGCTTCCTGGCCAAGGGAACAGGTAATGCAGAGTCCCAGAGGCAGGGACAAGCACAGCACATTTAAGGAAAACCAGGGTGGCTGGTGAGAGTAGTAGGAGATGAAGTCAGAGAGGTGGGCAGGGGACAGATTGCAAAGGGTTTTTGCAGGTCACAGCAAAGGCTATGTATTTTGTTCTACTTGCAGTGACGCATAGGAGCAAAGTAAAGGATTAAGGAAGCTCTCCATGAGGCCACTGCCATAACCCAGGAGAAAGGACAGTGCTCTGGATTCCAGCTGCAGCGAGAAAGATGTCATCAGGTTTCAAGGACTTGTTGCTGTGGGCTTTTTGGCCATTTGGTGACAGACAGAAGGAATGTGATAGGATAGGGTGAGCAAGGAATCCCAAATTCTGCTTTGAACATTACAAGGCTGAATGCCTGCTAGACACCCAAGTGAAGAGGTCGCCTAGGCAGTTGTTGCTCAGAGAATCAGCCTGCACTTCTCACCTATGACCTTCAGCTGTCACCATCACAATATTCAGGTATTGTAGGCAGACAGCTAAAGTTTTGGGGGTGTTCTTTGGGCCCATTTATAAGTAGAGGTGACTGGCATGCTTGGAGCCCAGGGCTGGGTTCAACTTTTCAGACTCGGGTTTCCAGCTTCATCACCTTCTCTGGGCTTTCTTTAATGGTTCATTGCCCCGGACGACCCTATACAGAAGTGAAAGATGAAAGATAGAGTCCTATGATTTTGGTAATAAGCAACAAAAAGCTTGAAACTCATAGCAAGAAAAGCAGCATGAGTTCAAGCAAGAGAGCTGTATCCTGGCATCCGCCACGGAGAAGTGGATGCCTCCTGGCTGCCTCGAATTCTGTGATGCTGACAAAGGGACACTGCTGGAGGGGCCGGCAGCTTCATGGGGCCAGGCCAGGATCTGTGCGACCCCAGGAATTATAGAATCAGCACAGGATCCATAGAAGTGACTTGTAGGATCAGCCCAACATATCCTGAAATCAGTCCTTAGCCGCTGTGAGCCTAAGGATCGGAGTCCCCCTCAGTGGCACGGGTGCCCCTGGTTACAAACCGTTTCTGCCTGAAGCCAGGAGTAGGTCAGAGCACAGCCTTCGCTGACTCACGGTGCCCGTGCCCGTCCAGTCAGACTCGGGCATGTGCTAATGAATGTGTCAGGACTGAAGCTTCTTGGGCTGAGATTCCCCATTTAGGCTGTCTGGCAAGCGTAGAAGAATCACGTTCAAGCATTAAGTTTATAAACACAGTATTAAGTGCTGCCAAATAATAAGGCACACACAGAGGAGGCTCTGCGTCGTCCGTGAAAGAGGCTGCGGTGTCTCAGCGGCAACTTCACTGTCTCTCTGGTCTCACCTTTTGGTGGAGGAATTCAAAGCATAAAAATACAACAGTGATGAAATGTCAGAAAGTCTCTAATGGGAAGTCTATTCCCTGCGTTACCACACGCTGCAACGGCCTCCTGCAACCCTGCTCAGCAAAGGCCATCAGGTGAATTCAGTTTCAGCCCCCAAACGTAACCACTCTGGAATCTAGACAAACACAAACCTGGACTTTTTAGGCCCCAATTCAGGTCTCCCTCATTTCCCATAGCAGCCGGAATGCATCAGCCAGGACGCTGGAAAGGGAAGAACCTGACAGAGAAAGGTACGATTGTCGTGAGGGACGTGGCGGTCTGCACTTAAGAGTCGTGTGCATCGCTGCTTTCAGGGACACAATGAGATTCTGACTTTGAGAAGCATGTGGAACATCTCTCATGATGCAAGCTTTTCAGCTTTTTACTCAATGGTTTATAAGGTTTTTACATTTTTTTCTCATGTCTTTGTCCTCTTTTCATAAAGAGATGTAGTGAGGGTTGGTCGCAATTTAATACGGTGCCCTGCATGATTGTCAGTAATGCTCCCTTTTACACCAAAAAAATGTCACAAGTTTGTATAAGTTGTGTGGTCTTCTTCAGCATAGTTGCCTATTACTTGAACTGAGACAGGAAAAGAGGGGAAAAAAGAAAATTATATGCAAAGAGATTTACTACATATTTGGGGTATATTTTTCTTTCCATCTTCACAATCAAGTGAGGTCAATTTTTTCTCCCTCTCTTACAGACTAGACTCAGAAAGATAACTTCCCCAAAGTTACACAAACGGGCTTCAAACCCAAGTCTTTAAGTGATCAAACACAGGATTTTACTAGGTGAAGCACAGTTCGACTAAATGAGCAAGTCGGATTGTGCCAAAATTTAAGAAATGAAGTCCCTAAATTCCTAAAACCTAACCAACACTCTAAATTCCTTACCTATTATTTTAAACAGAACACCCAGCAGCTCAGCGACTCCCCCGTGAGCCTCTTGCATCACCAAAGTATCCATAGCACACCTGTTACAGGCATGCAACATTAAGACTCAAATCAGTTCCCAGCAATAGTGCCACCTGTCACTGTCCCAAGGCAGCATTTCTCCTCCGACAGCAGTAGCCAGGTGGTGGCAGCTGGGCACTGGCTGTGGGAGTCGCACCTCACTTCCGCTTCTAACACGGGTGCAAGAAGCGTCAGCATCGTCTGTCTTCCCTCTTTTCGGCCTGCACTCCTGCTTAGCCATCCCCCCCGGGAGACCTCCCCCGCCCCCATCTCCCTCCTGCCCATCCTTCAGGGTCCTGCTCAGGTCCTGCCTCCTTCATGGACACGCCTTCCACTGGTTTGGGGGCCACAATAATGTGGACCTTTGGGTTTCCATGGCACTTCTGGCCAATTTCCAGCTGTTTCATATTTAACTGCTCTTTGGTTTCTTTACATATAATAATTTAAGCACTTCTGACCATAAATACCTCAAGGACAGGAACTATGATTTCTGCTTTGTGGGGGGGGGGGGCCCTCTGTAACACCCACATGGTTTGGGGGCCATTTGTATTTATTACTCACTGATTGAGTCATACAGTGATAGGATGACCACCAGGTGAAGAAGGGAAGAAGGATAAACTGCATATTATCATTACTCCAGAGGCCTTAAGACTCTGGATTTTACTGTTTTCAAAATGGGTCCATCTGTAAAACTTAATTGTTTCTACAAGATTTTGATAGAGAAAAGACATTTGGCTCAATATATAAAAGTACACTGAAATTACAATATTCAAAATTACGTATTGAAAGAATAAAAAAGCTAAAAGAGAAAATGAAAAAATATTTAACATCAATATTAACTGAATAAGAGTTCTGTGAAAAAGTTCAAATGGCTTAGAATATGAGTACTTAATAAATTACTTTATTACTCAAATAATTTGAGGATGGGGAGGAGAGGAGAGGAGGTCCCCTCAGCAGGTCATAGACTCTCCCCCAGAGGCATCATCTAATGTGAGGTTCTGTCCTGCCACACTCTTCTATTCCTCCTCTCCCCCAAATTTACCAGACCTACTTCCCATTTCATTCATCTATTCAACAGTAAGTATTTTGGAGCTCTTAGGAGGAGACTGAACCGCACAGACTTAGTATTTGCTCCTAGAGAACAATTTATTGTAGTTTAAAAAAATACTCTCTCTGCATTTCCACGAGGCCAGATCCTCGCGGCGCTGACCCTCATCACACCTGCAGCTTCCGGCCTGGGGAGACCCTGCCAAGCAAGTGTGGCAAACGTGGAGGCGGGGCTGTGAGGGCAGGTTTCCGGGTTAGAGATGGGGGTTCCCCAGCCACTCCCCGTCTTGCTGCTTTCAGGGTGTTGTTGATGAAACGTAGGCTCCTGCCCCAGGGTCTTGTGAACTGGCAGCCGCTTCTCCCTCACGGCTTCTCAGGATGAGCCTGAGTTTCTGGACAGAGAAGCTAAGCTCTGCTGTTCAGGACCTCAGGCACCTGCGCGCTCCCCAGCAGGGTGCTGACCAAGGTGACCAACAGCAGCTTTCGCCCAGACAGAGGTAGCGCTTGGGTCTTTAGAGACAAAAAGGCCGACCCTTCTCTTGCTGCCGAGTGTACCAAAGAGTGCGTTCCCTTCAGCAGTGCACTGTGCAGGCTCTTCTCTGCCCTTTGCAGCTACATTGAAGCCTTTATTCCCTCTGCAGCAGGACGAGGTAATCATCATCTCTCACTGTGCATTACAGGGTCAGGTCCATCAGTTAGCATGTTTCCAGCACACCTGTTACCTGCAGGGCTTGGTATCTACATTCAAAACCCTTGTCCATTGCACAGATTCGATGTAACTGCTCCACGGAGTTTTATATTCACAAATTGACAGGATGAATACAGTTTCTTGTCCCATAACAGGCAAGTTAATCACGCAAAAACAATATATCAGACAGCTGGTTATTTCTGTCAGTGTTTCTAAAAAGAAACCAAATAAACAAAAAACAGCTAAAAAGCAATGTTTCTATCAGTGCCTGAACTCACAATTTCCAGACTGAAAATGACCAATTGTTAAAAAAACAAAATTCAGCCCAGTAACTTTGAAGATCTAATTGGCTTTATCTGATGATTCATGAATCGGGAAGCATGCCATCCGGCAGCTAGAAGGGTGCTCCCAGGGTTGTACAAATGGAAGGTCTTTATAGGAAGAAGGGTGGGGCAAAGGAGTCATTAGGAAAAGAAAAGATTATTTTTAGGTCAGGACATCTTTTTAAGAGGAAGGGAAGACAAGGGTTTTATCATGTAGATTGGCTCTTGTTGAGGGTGGGGAGGGCCATAGATTATGTCACTGGTGCTGATTAAGATTACATTTCTGGGGCTTCCTAGGTGGCGCAGTGGTTGAGAATCCGCCTGCCAAGGCAGGGGACACGGGTTCCATCCCTGCTCCAGGAAGATCCCACATGCTGCGGAGCAATTAAGCCCGTGCACCACAACTATTGAGCCTGTGCTTTAGAGCCCATGAGCCACAACTATTGAGCCCATGTGCTGCAACTACTGAAGCCCACGCGCCTAGAGCCCGTGCTCCACAACAAGAGAAGCCACAGCAATGAGGAGCCCGTGCACCACAAGGAAGAGTAGCCCCCACTCACCACAACTAAAAAGAAAGCCTGCGCACAGCAAAAAAGACCCAACACAGCCAATAAAATTAATTAATTAATTAATTAATTAATTTTTAAAAAGATTACATTTCTGCAGATGAGCATTGGAAACTGCAATTAAGTCTTGGTTTGCTGGGGGGTGGGCGGGGGCAGGGGAAATGACTCCATTTGGGGCCTGTCATTTCTTATTTAATACAAAGTAAATGCTAACTTTTTTTCTCCTAAATGATTTTTTAGTTGTCAGAGTTTAATAATTACTAAATATTTTTGTGGAACTTTTTTTTTTTTTACAAATTAATTCTTTTAAAAAACCAACTATGATATTGAATAGCCTAGAAGGAGACTACGACAGGGCTTTTAAGCCTTTGGAAATTGACTTAATTTGTGAATCCATAAAAAGTATACTGTTGATCTCATTTAAGCGGCCTTGGACCTCCCCTTTCCAGGGTCTCGCACTTCCACTACGCCTTTGCCTGAAGACCAGCTCACAGACAGACATGCATCATCACCGTCGTGTTCAGCTCTCAGGCTGTACAGCTGAGGGACAGGTGGGAAGGCTTCCTCTTTGGAATATGACACATCCTCAAGAATACAGACTTCTTTTTCTTCTTTTAGTCTGGCCACATCAATCCAGGTAACACTCTGCAAAATAGTAAGTACTAAGCCAATGCCAGCAAACTGAGGCATATCCATTTTAAGTGTGAGGGTGTGAGAGAGGAGTCATTAAAAGACACTCTTTAAATGCACATATTGGCAACTTATCCCTGTCATGTACCCAGAGGCAGCAAGAAAGCCCAAGGAAACAAAACCAAGCCCCTTACACCCTGTAGTGCTTTAGTCCCCAAGGCAAACAGCCCAATTTGTTTAAAACTATTCTGTCTCAATATTATGCAACATTAGCTGTGCTGCCCACCAGAATTACCGAGCAAGAGGTGATACCAACTGCATAATGAGGGAAAGAGGGTGTGGGCAGTAGGGTGAGTCCTGCAGAATTGGAGCCTTGAGAAGAGCACTCACCTTTGGCAAGAAAGCTGGAGAAGATATTGCAAGGAGGGAGTCGGGGGAGAAATACTCTGAGTTCATCCTCCTTCCTTCCTTGGATCTCCCATTGCAATTCCCTTGGGTTGCATCCAACGAAAAGCCAGAGGGCCCAAGAGCTGAGCTGATGTAGCCTGTCCAAGTCGGTCCCCCAGGGCAAGAAGCAGAGTGAAGGGGAGAAGTGATCTGAGAGGCAAACAGAAGATATTCAGTCCATTGTCCATTTTGCATTTTTATACACACTAAACTACCTCTTGTCCTTTTGAAGTAGACACACTGTACATCCTAAATTCTAAACTGAAGTATACTAAGGTAGGAACAACATGTAGTTAGTTTAACTTCATCCTTTTTTTTAACCCAGTAGGTGTGGAGGCAAAAACAATGGAGAAAAATCTTCCTGTTGGTATGCTGATTTGTATTGTTTCTTCAAGTCCTCAGACTGGTTAGCCTCAGATTTGCCCTTTCTACTTCTGTATCCTCATTTCCCACACACTTAATTTGAATCACACAAAGAATGTCAGACATCATGCTATTCTCTAATCTATCCTATATTTTCTCACCTCTGGGCTTTCTTGGGTAACAACTGTAAAAACAAATAATAATAATAAACAGGACCTGTGGTGGGAGCTCCCCCAGAACAAAGTAACACTAGAGTCAGGAGGCCATAACTCAACTAGAAAGGAATGCAGTTGGATCCTGCCGTTATCTTTATGTGCCCATTAACTCTGTAGCCCCTCTCGCATGGTTCCTGCATAGATCTGTTGCTATGAAACTCCTGCCTAACTCTGTAACTTAGCAACGGCCCAGAGGCCATAGAAGGGGAAATACCCAATCAGGTTATATGCTCCTTTGCTTGTTACCTTATTTGGGAGACAAAAAATTCCAATGTATAGGAGTTTAAGGAAAGTATATAAGGGGATGCCCCGCTGTGTTCGGGGCTCAGCCTTTGGATAGGAATCTGCTGAGCCTGTGCCGGTACAATAAATATTGCTTCCTCCTGCTTACAGCTTCAGTGTCCTCTGCCACTGCCGATTCCTGCTACAGACCTTCAATTAACTAGAGTCTGGAGACTGGGAGGGGGAGTGCTCATGCCCTGTGACAATAACAGAGCCTAACAGGAAGAAGAAAGATCCTTTCCTGGAAGGACTCAGACAATGAAAAGCCAAGGACGCTTTGTTCACACAGCCCTCCTGGCTTCCTTTTCCTCTCTGTAAAAGTTCTCCTCTTCATTTTTGCTAGGGGCTTGCACGTGGCTTGCTATGGTTGTACATTTCAATTCTCTGCTGATCGCAAAATAAACCCACGTTTGCTTGAGAAATAACTGGCACTCTGTTTGTTGTAGGTCAGTCAATTAACTAACACTGAATCATTCTGTATCACCAAGCTGGTAAGCAACTCTCAGAGTGCATATCTTTTCAATGGAAATGATACTCTCTACAATGTTCCTGTGCGTGCACTGAGAGGAGCCTCCTCCACACGAGCTCCCTCGTACTGTCACGTGAGCACAGGAGAAAGAATAAAAACATATATCTCCACTCCCTCCCAAAACCCCACAGCAATGATTGCAAAGAGGGAAAATGGCAGACACACACACACACACACACACACACAACTAGGAAAATATATGCCAGCATACCAAAAAAAAAAATCTTTGAATGGAAAAGGGAACTGACTTAGCAGTCCAGAGAAAGCTCAGATCTAAACATCTAAGTCCAAAACATGCAAATCAATTCACAGGCCAGATCTGTGGAAAGACAAAGGAATTAGAGGTAACAGGGGCCTCTGAAAACAGGGTGAGGCTGAACAGAAGAGGGCTATTTGAAAGTCTTTTAAAAATGGCATTTTAGCCCTGATCTCCTCTACCCCATTCAACAGCGCAATATGCTTTCTCAAAGAGGATATACATCTACTCTGTGGAGCAACTGAGCCACAGGGGCTGTAAGACTTGAGACTTGAGTACATCAGGCATAGCTGATATGCTGGGGAGGAGAGCAGGGGGAGGAGAGACTCCACACTCAGAAGGAGGGTTAGAAAAAGCTGACATACTGAGTGCTGCAATCTCCAGATCCCTTTCCCCAAAACACTAGTGGCCTGGGGGTATAACCTCCAAGCAGAAGAGAGAAGACTCTTCTCTAGGAAAATGGACTAGCCCAAGGGAAAAGAACTACAGATACTTACTCTTTTGAGCCTCACAAAATGGCCCAATGATAAAGTCCACCAGGAAACAAGCTCCATCAGAGCACACAGAACTTTTAATCAGCTTTTTAGTGTCTCACTCTTTAATAATAATAATAATAATGATAACAATAACTGGATAGCAAAGGATCACCAACATTTGTAAAAAGTCTCTAACATAAAAGGCAGAGACAATATAAACAAAAGAAAGGAACAAAGAGGAAACAAAGGTAAAAAAATTTTAAGACATAATGATTATACGCAGATAAGTTACTGAGTCTGAAATAAAAAACAGGTACTGTTTTCTTTTTCTTTTTTTAAAGGAACATTCAGAGAATAAGAAAGAGTTCTTGAAAGTAAACAATAGCAAAAATAAAGTAAAAAAAGTAACTGGCAAAAGGACTGGAAGAAAAAAGTTGAGAAAATATCCCTAATTAGCATAAAAGTCAGAATAGAAAGAGAAAGAGAATTGACAAGAAAACTAGACTATCAAGCCAGGAAGTGCAACATCTGAAAGAGAGAACACAGAGATAAAGTGAAGAAGTTATCAAAGAAATAGTAAGAAAGCATTTCCTAGAACTAAAGGACATGAGATTTGAAACTGAAAGGGGCCACTCCCAGTTCATTGACTAGAAAGAGACTCATTTCACATTAGCATGAAGATTCAGAACACCAGGATTAATGTGAAAATTTTAAGTGTTCAGGCGTGAAAAGCAAACAAAAAACCAAATCACCTAAAAAGGACAGGATCCTCTCATCCCTGAAGTTGGAAGACAATGGAAAAACACCTTCAAAACTCCTTGCAGAAAATTCCCTGGAGGTGCAGTGGTTAGGACTCGGTGCTTTCAATGCCAGGACCCAATCCCTGGTCAGGGAATTAAGATCTTGCAAGCCATGCAGGGGGCTAAAAAAAATTTAAAAAACAAAACTCCATGGAAATGATTTCTTCTTTAACATTTTTATACTTCACCAAACTATTAGCTAAGGATGAGGAGAGAATAAAGACATTTTCAGAAATGCAAGATCTTAAGAGTTTACCTCCCATACACCCTTTTACAGAAAGCTACTAGGGAATGCACTCCCACTGAAATGAAGCAGTAACAAAGAAAGAGGGAGATATGGGATCCAGGGACTGAGTGACACAACACAGGGGGAAAGTAAAAGGAATTTCTAGAATGATGGTGACAGAAATACCAAGATAACAGCAGTCAGCAGGCACAGAGAGAAATGGGATTAGAGAGAACAGAGGCCTCCAAGAGTGCTCTAAGAATAATATGACTGATTGAATAACTAATATTTGGACCCTGTTCAGAGGGGAATTAGTTTTAAGATAATTGGTACAAAAACCAAGGGAATAAAAATAGGAGGTGATTATTTACAGCAGGAGAAAGAAAAGGTGCATGAAACAAAATATAGTCATCGTAAACCATGTGACTTAGCTGTGAATAATAGTTACATTGTCATTTTCCTGCATACTGACTTACCTAAAAACAGTGAAACCACCACCTAGGGCAGGTGGAATGAGGGTCAGAGGACAGAAAAGATATTTGTGCGAGACAGAAAAGCCCTCATCTGCTATGGCAGGAGGTCAGTGGGGATGCCCCACGCTGAATTCTAGGATGGAGATCATCGTGCTGGACGTTTATGAGGGAATGTTCTTCAGAAGGGAAGAGACAGAGAAGACTGGGCAGAAGAAGCTGGGCTCTAACGGAGTCGCAAAGAAGCCCTGAGCCATCCCTTCAGGGCACCCTGATGATGAACAGCTCTTCAAAGCTGTCCTTGGATGGGGGCCTCCCTGGGAAGAGACTGTGACCTTGGCAAAGAGACACCGCCCTTCAGCAGAGGCAGTTCCTAAAGGTAGCTGACAACTGGGGGTTGTCTGCCAACAGCTCTCTGAGCAGGCGGGAGACTAAGCCCTTCCCTCCTAAAGGAGCAGCATCCCAAGTGTCCACAATCAGGAATATCAGAAAAAGAGAAATCCAGAAATTTCAGACTAAGCACAATTTTTAGAATTAGGTAAATAGGATCAAACAGCTCAAAAAGAAGTGCTTAAGGTGATGGGAGTAAGGAGTGGGGCGGGTACTGCTGTTTTTCATTATAAGGCTAGAAGTACTGCTGTAACAGGGAAGAGCTAAATCAGACTCCATTTTGGATCTGTTTCTTTGACTTTAACCTTTGCTTTTTGCTGCTTCTGTTACTATAATCATACATGATGGCCTGCCTCAGGCAGTCCTGCCCGCTGCCTGAATGTTAAACTAAAGCGCCTCTGTTCAGCTCACAAGCAGACAATCTGCTCCACCCACCTGTGTGAATGGCTGCAGAAAAGAAGAAATTAACATATCCCCTCACCCAGGCTGGTCACTCCCAGAGATGTTTTGCAAGACTGACGGCCCTTTTATTTTACTTTCTCATAGCCTCTCCCTCTCTGATTCTATAAAAGAAACTGGCAACCAGACCCCAATAAGATGGTTTTTGGAGACACTGGTCTGCCATCTTCTCGGTCTGCCATCTTTCCAAATAAAGTTGTATCCCTTGCCTCAAACCCCGTCGCAGATTCATTGGCCTGTTGTGAGGTGAGCAGAGCAGCCTTGGACTCAGTAACACTGTAGGACTTTGAAATTCAAAGCCTTTCAGGTCAAAGCTTTGGCATGTGCATGCGTGTGCGCATGCATGCATGTGTGCATGTGCATGCATGTGTGCGTGTGCATGCATGCGTGTGCGTATGCATGTGTGTGTGCGTATGCGTGTGTGCAGCTAAGGAAGTGACTTTTAAGATGCATATCACTCTAAAAAGAGCACGGTCCCTAATCCTGTTAGTAGCAGAGGTCAGAGGTCGAGGTGTGGAAAGGGCTAGAGGTGGAGTTTGGGAAAGGAAGGAAGTGAGCAGTTTAAAGCATCCTGCATAATGACCAGGGTTCATTTAACCATCTGCATGACAAAGTGAAAGGCTAACTGGGCAGAAGGCAGGGGTAGATTCGCAAGCTAGATTCTGTCAGAACTAACATTTGCTTTGCTGCAAAGATTACCTTTTGGCACTCATGCTCAGGAAGTTCTTGGAGGCTAAAGAGTAAGGCAAGTGTTCTCCCCTCCGGCTTCTGATGAGATTTGGAGGGCTGCACCCACCCCAGAATGGCCTGCAGAGGTTGTTCTAGAGCTGAACACCCAGGTTTAAGGATATTAACTACCTGACAAAGGAGGCTGGGCCCTGCGATGATAACACACACTGGTAGGTATGAGGTTAAGAGTTCTCAAGGTAGGTGGAGTTTTTACACAGAATTTAAAAGAAAGAAACCCTCTGGCAGGGAACTGGGACCAAAAACACTTCAAGTTTTAAAAACACACATCTGGCTATCTCTTGGTCTTGAGTTGGAAACAGAGGCAAAAATAGGGAACCTGGTTTGGCTTCTGGGGCTGTTGCTGCAGACATGGGTTAGAGTTATATTGTCATATATGATCTGGCCATTGTCTGCTTGTATATTCAGTCTCTCAGTCATTCCAACTGGTGTTTGCCTTTGCGACTGGTGAAGCCTCTGTATGGATTGCTCTTTTCTTAATCATCCTACAGACACGTTAACGCATCCTAGAATATGATATGACACAACACCCAGAGTTGTGCTCTTGGATAGCTCCACCCTGACTGTAGATATTATCTTAAACATCATCTATTCAAAGATATCTTCTTTGGCCATATACTAGCAGGTCAATTCATTTTAATTTCTGGCATGCCATGCATCACAGTATTTTTTTTCCTATTTTCTTCTTTTTATTTCATTTATTTATTGAGCCTATTCCACTTAAGTACATATATACTTTGACAGCAGGAATCTGGCTTATCATCAATGCCTGTAATAATGCCTGGCACATAACAGCTATTCAATAACACATTTTAAAAGAATAAGTGAATGAATGAATATTATGAAATATTTAACTGAGTTGACACAGGTTCTGTGTACTACTATGTGTGATCAATTTAAGGAAATATTTATACTTATAAAAATAAAGTATAATTCCATTTTCAATAAATAAATAAATAAAAGTTTTTAAAAAAAGAAAGAAACTGAGCGCCTCCTCAAGGGGACTCTGGATAAACCGATCAGCTTCTTCAGCATCTGAACACAGGAAATGGTGTTTGACCGTCTGGTCTCTTGAACATGGGAAGAAGTTATATCGAAGGCATAGGTTTAAACTGTTTTGTTCCCATGCTGCTGTATTTTTTATTTTCCCTAAACTTCAGTCTAGCTTGACACATGCATTTCACTGTTAGGTTTTCCTAGGCTGCCCCACCTGTCTGTGGTCTCTACTCACTGCAGAGTCTGCAACAACCCTCAGGGATCCTTTGCAGCCTACCTGTCCCAGCAAGACCTCCAAACACCCGAGTCTTCCTGGATTAGATAATTCTTACGCTTGCTTCATTCTGGTGCAGCAGGGACAACTTAACAGACGACCAACAGAGTGGCTCTGTGCCTCTGCATCCCTCAGCCTCAGAACATCCCAGCCACGTCCAGCTGGAGCTCCTTGGCCCCAAAACATATTAGAGATATTCTCCGATGGAACTCGGGTCCAGGCATAGCCAGCAGCCTCTAAATTGAGAATCACCTCAACAGGAAGCAGATGGCACTTCCAAACTGTGGAGCCCTATACCAAAGTCACAAGACAAGATTCCAGAGTTAACCCGAGACGTGTAGCAACCAAATTCCAGAGTTATCTCGACTCCCATAGCAATCTTTGACTCAGGACTTGGGATAGCTGATAACTGGACCCCATATTAGGGAAGGTATTCACCATATAGAGCCCTAGCCTATCACCTAATGACATCTGTTGCCTTTGACTCACTGACCAATCGATAAGCGCTATTTTCCTAGCCGGAATTTTCCTTGTCCTGGGGTTATAAAAGTTGGCTGTGAGCCCACCAGAGGGTCGGCTCTCCCTGGTCTGCCAGGAAGTTGTCCCGCTGTCTTTACAGCGTCCCTTCTCTCTAATAAACTCTATCTTCCTTACATTCTGCCTTGTGTCTGGAAATTCTTTTCCAACCTGTGCTCATGCCCCAACACAGACGAGGGTGAAATTTAAGGAGGGTTTATGTACAGAGGGACTAATTGCAGAGGCGTGGCAGTGTTGGGAAGCTACAAAGAATCGTGTGGGAACCTGGGCAATAGGACTATCTCACCTCTAGGGCCAAAAGGAGGAGGACAGAGGCTATCAAAACCCAGGAGAGAAAGGCTGAAAAGAAACATGGCTTCAGAAGAGGGATCCGGTCACCTCAAGGCAATTTCATAGGGGAAGAGTCAGGGTCATCAATACTCCGTCTCAGTCTCCAGTCTCCTGTCAGGGATTCCCTTTGGCCAAACCCCCTGGAAGCCAGAGGGTGGAGGTGCTTGTGGAGTGAACCCACTAAAGCTCCACTCCTAGAGTGGGGAGTCGGGTGAACAAGGGGGGTGGGCAGTGTGAAGAAGCAAACGGAAGACATCCAGCACACCTGACACAACTCGGGATTCTAATAACTGCCTGCAGTGAGTAAGCAGCTTCAGTTGTGAGTGATTAATGCAAGTCTCCATACAGAGTTTCTCTAACCGAGGTGTGTGTTTCCATATGTGAATATTTCCCAAGGGTATACAGACGGGGATGGTTATAGGAGAATCAATTTCTAGGTTTTCAACTTTCACTGAAATTGTACCCATTTCTAAAGTGTTCAGCTTGAAAATGAGCCTGTCACTTTGCAAAGGAAGGGCCCATACCTCACTATCCAAAATCTGAAAAGGGTATTTTTACCAGGATATGCAGATTTCTTGGGCACCAAATAAAGAAGGAGCATTCCTTAATGATAAAGCCTCATCAACCTGCCTTTTCCTTTCTTACACTTATTTCCGTTAATGTGAAGGCTGCTGGAAACAGTGTTTTGGCCCATATTGGGGTATTATGAACTGAAATATATGAAAGAGCGGGTGGTGGGAGTGGTGACAATTTTTATTCTGTGATGTTGCCCTTTCCTGTATTAAATGAGAGTAATTCTTTTTTTTGGCAATTTTCCACACTCATGCCTAGGATGTGCCATTAGCTGGAAGGAACGGTGCCTTTGAACAGCTTACGAGCCGTGAGTTACTGATGTTAATTCTTTTAAACACAGAGGATTATCTTCTGTGTTAGGGAAACATCCACACGGTGGAAATAAAGCCAAATGATGATAGTATATCTTTTTAAGATCGTCCTGGAGCTTTGTCTTACAGACCAACCTAAGGGATATACAGCTGACACATGAATATCCATGTCTAACACATGGTTTATCCCTAGGATGTTTAAAAGTCTCCTACTAATCAATGTTTCTAAAGTCAGCAACCCCAAAAATGGACAAAAGACTTGGACAGGCACTTCATTAAAAGAAGATATCGAGATAGATACTCAGCACGTGAGAAAGCACACAGTGTTATTAGTCCCAAGGAAATGCAAATAACACCTCAGAGATTTCACAATACACCCAACATGAGGCTAAAATTATGAAAAGATTGACAATACCGTGTTGGAAAGGATCTGAAACACCTGGAACTCCCATACATTGTTATTGGGGATGTAACTTGGTACAACCACTTTGGAAAACTCTTTGGCAGAATGTACTAAAATATAACATGCACAATACCTCATGCCACTGAAATTCCACTTCTAGGTGTGTACCCAGGAGAGACTAGTATACGTGTCCACCAAAAGACATGTAGAAGAATGCTCATAGCAACTCCATCCATCAGAGCCAAAGCCTGGAAAAAATCCAAATGTCAAACCACAGGAACCAATATAAATCAATTAAGGTATATTCGTATGATAGAATACAACTCAGCAATATAAAGAATAAACCACTGCTATATGCAACAAAACGGATGAATCTTATAGGCTTAATGTCAAGCAAAAGAATGCAGACACACGAAAGCACATTCTGTATAATTCCATTCATTTGAAGCTGAAGGATAGGGAAATCTGACCTATGGTGATAGAGGTGTGAACAGGATTTCTCTACAAAGGAAGTAATGACTGGAAGGGGACATAAGGAAACCTGCTGGAGTGCTGGATGTGTTCTGATCCAGATTTAATTGGCGGTGACCTGGGAGTGTGCACGTGTAAAAACTGACTGAACTGTGCTCTTCATATCCATGCACTTTACAGTATACAAGTAATACCTCAGAAAAAAGGTTGAAAGAAGAGTGTTAACTAGAGAAATAGTATAGAAAATAGGAAAAGGGTAGTCACTTTGCTTTCTCTAGAATTTAGAGCCAAGAAGACTATAGTAAGAAGTTTGTATTTTGTTCTAAAATTTTGGGCTTTTCTCCACATCTCTTTCCTAGACACATTACAATCATGGACTGATGTCTCAAAACTCTAAACATATGCAGACTAACAGCTTTTTGCATTCCTTTAAAGTATCTGGTTGTGACAGAGCTGCTTGTTAATCAGATACAATTTCATTCACATGTATTATAATATTTTTTGTTTTGTAATATTTTGTACCAATATTTTTTTATTTTGTAAATATGTTGTACCCAACAAAATGTGATTGGTCTAAAGTATTTATAATATACATTAAAAGATTCATTTTTTTTTCAAGTGGGAAATAGTGGAGGGTTTTAAGCAAGGAAATGGCATAGATAAATAATATAAGAAAATTATCTGACTTCAGGGTGGAGAGATTATTGTAAATGGACAAGTGTAGAAGCAAAAAGACCAGTTAGAAAGCCATTGTAATAACCCAGACCTTTTTTCAATAATTTAGAAGTTGTGATAATTCCCATAAAGGTGTAGCTGAAGGGTCCCTTTATTTTATCTATAAAAAAAAGTTTCATGAACATTGAATACTATAAACAAAATTAGAAGAGAAAGCTTAATCTATTATACAGGGCAAAATATTTTAAATACTTTGGAAGCAATCCCATTCCCATAACTACTGTGCTGTTATAAACAATTATTTTTAAATGTATGTTCTTGAAAGACTTTGGGCAACAATTTGTTCAGTAGTTCACGTACGTGCAACACCTGGCATATATTAGGTCCTCAATAAATGTTTACTAAATTTTTTTTAAAAAGATTATCACATATACATGCTTTTTTTCTTTTTTCTAACTGCCACAAAGTTAATGTTTTCTACATCCCTAATTATAGAGTTTCACAATTTAAAATGAGAGAAGAACTCGGCTTGTAATGACAGATGTGTTCTAGAAATGTCATAGCCTCTTAAATGTGGAAAGGCCTGGTAGTTGGTTATGAAAGTATGAACATACAAAAATTAGTAAGAGGGAACCCTTGGTGCATAGCACACAATTTGTTTTATATTTACAAGCTTAGCCTTAATTCACACAAAACTGAAGAATGAGGTGGGGGTGGGGGAGCACGAGAGAGAACTTCCAGAGCACACAGTCAGGGTTCCAAGAGGCTCCTTTTTGGAAACTGCTCGATTTAAGGATTAGGCCACTCCAGCCCACGAGGAGGGGACCAGGTGTTGGTACAGTTGTGGGAGTGATCATCATGGGGCAGATAGGACAATTCTAGCTCTAGGCTGAGACAACTTCTTCAGTCCTCGGCCAAGCTGCTCAGGCTTCCAAGAGAGTGAGTTTCAACTTCCCCGACCAAGGTTACTTCTAAGAAGCAGGGCAGGTGACCTACACTGTGCAAGATATACGCATACTGAACCCACAGATTTATTATCAACACCACGTGGCCAACATCTCCAGTATCCTAGAAGCACTAAGTATGTGGGCTTTGTTTAACCTTTTTATCCATGACTTGAATTCCTCAGGATTTAATCATTTGTCTGCAGCACCAATGTCTCAAAGACTGACAGGAGACTTTCTTTTAAAATGTAGCTAAGTAAACCATGTGTTGCTTTACTTCTAATTACAAGTTACTTCATTTGCATGTATCTTTGCTTGTTTTTTTTCCCTAGCTTTATTGAGATAGAATTGACATATAACATTGTGTAAGTTTGATTTGATACGTTTATGTATTACAAAATGATGACCACGGGTAGCATTAGTTAACACCCCCATCATGTCACAAAATTACCACTTCTTTTCTGTGATGAGAACATTTAAGATCTACTCTCTTAGCAACTTTCAAGTGTATAAAACAGTATTACTATTATTATTGATAATCAGTTATATGTAATACAAATATTATTATGTAACAATACACTGTTATTAATGATAAACCTGCTGTACATTAGAACCTCAGAACTTACTCATCTCATAACCAGAAGCTCGTACCCTTGGACCAACATCTCCCCACTTCCCGCACCCCGCAGGCCCTGGTTACTGCCATTTTATTCTGTTTCTGTAAGTTTGGCTTTTTTGGATCTCACACACAAGTGAGATCACATGGTATTCGTCTGTGTCTGACTTACCTCACTTAAGCATAACGCCCTCAAGTTCTATCAGTGTGACTGCAAATGGCAGGATTTCCTTCTGTCTCATGACTGAATAATATATCGTGTGTGTGTGTGTGTGTGTGTGTGTGTGTGTGTGTGTGTGTGTGTGTCTGTCTCCCATCTTTTTATCAATTCATCTCTTGACAGACACTTAGGTTGTTTCCATATCTGGGCTATTAATGCTGCAATTGCATCTTTCGTCATTTTAATATAATTAACATGGGGAGAGGGGCTCTGCCACAGCAACTAGGAGTAGAGGATTTTTAATTCAGTCTTTATTGGAACCCTAACCTACCCGGGTATTTGGTTCAACTTATCTCTGTAGTTCAAAGAAACTAAAACATTCCAGAGTTTCTCTTCACAATTTTGTCTTTCTCCCCCAACTTGGTCACTTGAGTATATTCCTTTGAATATATTATCTTTCCAGTAATTCACACATTCTCTTTCCAGTAATTCACCCTGGTACACTGCCCTCCACTGTTACTTCTGACCAAGACTACCAATGCAGCAAACGGTGTCTGCAGCGGGCTGAGACCTCACGCCAGGAACTTGGAGCTGGTGTGCTGCAGTGCAGTGCACGGACACCCCTGGCCAGCCCACAGTGTAAGTCGAGAGTGTAAACCCATGGGGGGCGGAGATGGAAAGGGGATTTTTTTAATATTGCTCACCAATTAGGCAAGTATCACATTTCAAACGTATTCATTTCTATGAATCCTTTAGCAAAACAAAGAAAAGAACACACACACACACAAATAACTACTCCCTAATTTATCTCTCTTCTAAATTTTTCTATATTTTCCAACTTTGTGACTCACTGGTACCACTGGTACACTCTCTCTAGAACTACAATACTGCGATGGCCAAAGTATTAGCCCACTTTCTACTTTAAGGCAGAGTTTAAATATTTTCTATCTAATCTGTGCAAAAATAATACAATAGTTATAGGTTTTAAAATCTTGCTATCTGGTCTTTGTTACAATTTACATAGGGCTTCAGAGTCCCTGAGGAGGACCTCACTTCCCTGAGGCGGACTTCAGCATAAAGCGCAGCATCAGATGATCCCACCCAGACACTACCCTGCTGCTGCTCTGGGATCTGCATTCATCCCTGGGGGCTGTGGCCTTATTCTAATTTAGGGGAATACATGTTGGCAATCAAAATTTTCCTGGACTTTCAGTTAACTCTCATGCTTTTCTTTATTTCTGGTCCTAATCCATATGTTTAATGTTTGTTTGCTGGGTTAAAGAGAGGCTATATACTAGTGGGAAAGAAATGGCACAGAATATAGATGAAACCACTTAGGGAAATCAGGGAAAGATGGAGTCCAGAGAACATGTATACATCTTGTATTTGTCTGTTCTTGTACTTTTCCTCTGTCAACTTAGTTGGTCAAGTAAGTCTTGTTCAAATTTAGATCAAAAACAAGTTTAATTAAAGTAGATCAAGAAGGTTAATGAAATAGCAAAAAAAAATTTTGACCATCAAAAAGTCTCTACATTGTTCTATGTCTACTGATTGCTTTACTAGACTGTATTTTATTGTATTTACTTATTTTTTATTGAAGTATAGTTGACTTACAATATTATATTAGTTTCAGTTGTGCAAGAGTGATTCAATATTTTTGTAGATTACACACCATACAAACTTATTACAAAACATTGACTATGTTTCCTGTGCTGTACATTACACCCTGTGACTTATTTATTTTATAACTGGTAGTTTTTACCTCTTAATCCCCTTCAGCTGTTTTGTCCCTCTCCCCACCACTCTGTCTTCTGGTAACCACTTAGTGTGTTCTCTATATCTGTGACTCTGTTTCTGTTTTGTTATATTCGCTCATCTGTTTTGTCTTTTTACATTCCACAAATAAATGAAAACAGACAGTATTTGCTTTTTTCTGTCTGACTTATTTCACTTAGCAATAATATCCTTCAGGTCCATCTAGGTTGTCCCAAATGGCAAGATTTCATTATTTATGGCTGAGTAATATTCCATTTTGTGTGTGTGTGTGTGTGTGTGTGTGTGATGCCAAATCTTCTTTATCCATTCATCTGTTGATGGGCACTTAGTTTGCTTCCATATCTTGGCAATTGTTAAAAAAAAAAAAAAAGCTGCTATGAACATTGCAGTGTATATATATCTTTCTGATTTAGTGTTTTTGTTTTCTTTAGATAAATACCCGGGAGTAGAAGTGATGTGTTGTATGGCCGTTCTATTTTTTGAGGAAGCTCCATACTGTTTTTAGCAGTGGCTGCACCAATTTACAGTCTTACCAATAGTGAACAAGGGTTCCCATTTCTCCACATCCTCACCAACACATTATTTCTGGTCTTTTTGATGATATCCATTCTAACAGGTGTGAGGTGATATCTCATTGTGATTTTGATTTGCATTTCCCTGATAATTAGTGATACTGAGCATATTTTCTTGTCCCTATTGGCCATTCGTATGTCTTCTTTGGAAAAATACCATTTGAGGTCCTCTGCCCATTTTTCAATCAGATTTTTTTTCTGTTGAATTGTATGAGTTCATTAAATATTTTGGACTTTCACCCCTTTGGATGTATCTTTTGCAACTATCTTCTCCCATTCAGTAGGTTACCTTTTGTTTTGTTGATGGTTTTCTTTACTGTGCCAAAGCTTTTTAGTTTGATGTAGTTCCATTTGTTTATTTTTTGCTTTTGTTGCCCTTGCCTGAGGGGACAGATCAAAAATATATTGTTAAGACTATTGTCAAAGAATGTACTGCCTAAGTTTTCTTTTAGGAGATTTATGATTTCAGATCTTACATTAAGTTGTTAATCCGTCCTGAGCTTATTTTTGTATGGTATGATTTACATCTAGATTCATTCTTTTTTACATGTAGCTGTCCACTTTCCCCAACACCACTTATTGAAGAGACTGTATTTTCCCCCACTGTATATTCTTGCCTTTTTTTCTCTTTGACTCATTGAACATACATGCATGGATTTATTTCTGGGCTTTCTATCCTGTTCCATTGATCTATATGTCTGTTTTCATGCCAGTAATACACTGCTTTGATTACTGTAGCTTTGTATTATAGTCTGAAGTTAGGGAGTATGATACCTCCAGCTTTGTACTTCTTTCTCAAGATTGTTTTGGCTCTTTGGTATCTTCTGGTTTCATATGAATTTTAGGGTTCTTTGTCCTAGTTCTGTGAAAAAGTAACATGGGTGTTTTGTTAGGGGTGGCACTGAATCTGCAGATTGCCTTGGGTAGTATGTTTGTTTTAACAATATTGATCCTTCTAATAGAAGAACACAGTATATCGTTCCATCTATTTGTGTCACCTTCAGATTTTTTCATCAGTGTCTTACAGTTTTCTGGGTTCAGGTCTTTTACCTCCTTAGGTAGATTTTTTCCTGGGAATTTTATTCTTCATGATGCAATGGTAAATGGGATTATTCCTTAATTTCTCTCATAGTTTGCTGTTAATGTACAGGAATGCAACAGATTTCTGTATATTAATTTTGTATCCTGCAACTTTACTGAATTAATTGATGAGCTCTAGTAGTTTTCTGGTGGCATATTTAGGATTTTCTATGTTTAGTATGATGTCATCTGCAATAGTGACAGTTTTACTTCTTTCTTTCCATTTTGGATACCTTTTCTTTCTTTTTCTTCTCTGACTGCTGTGGCTAGGACTTCCAATACTATGTTGAATAAAAGTGGTAAGAGTGGGCATCCTTGTCTTTTTCCTAATCTTAAGAGGAAATGCTTTCAGCTTCTCACTATTGAGTATGATATTAGCTGTGGGTTTGTCATGTATGATCTTTATTATGTTGAGATATGTTCCCTCTATGCCCACTTTCTGGAGAGTTTTTGTCATAATGGGTGTTGAATTTTGTCAAAAGATTTTTCTGCATCTATTGAGATGATTACATGCTTTTTATTCTTCAACTTGTTAATATGGTGTCACATTGACTGATTTGCAGATATTGAAAAACCCTTGCATCCCTGGGCTAAATCCCACTTAATCATGGTGTATGATCCTTTTAATGTATTGTTGGATTCAATTTCTTAACATATTGTTGAGGATTTTTACATCTATGTTGATCAGGTATTTTGGCCTATAGTTTTCTTTTTTCATAATGTCTATGTCTGATTTTGGTATCAGAGTAATGCTGGCCTCATAGAGTCTGAAAGTGTTCCATTCTCTTCAATTTTTTTGAAGTAGTTTAAGAAGTATAGGTATTAAATCTTCTTTAGATGTTTAGTAGAATTTCCCTGTGAAGCCATCTGGTCCTGGACTTTTGTTTGTTGGGAGTTTATTTCTATTACCTATTTAATTTCATTATTTGTAATGTGTCTGTTTAGCTTTTCTATTTCTTCCTGAGTCAGTCTTGGAAGATTGTATGTGTCTTAAAATTTACCCAGCTCTTCTAATTTGTCCAATTTGTTGGTGTATAACTGTAGTATTCCCTTATGATTGTTTATATTTCTGGGATATCAGTTGTAACTCCTTCTCTTTCATTTCTAATTTTATTTACTTGGGCCCTCTTTTTTTTTTCTTGATGAATCTGGCTAAAGGTTTATCAATTTTTTTTTATCACTTCAAAAAACAAGCTTAGTTTCATTGATCTTTTCTATTACTTTTTTGGTCTCTGTTCCGCTCTGATCTTCATTATTTCCTTCATTTTACTAACTTTGGGCTTTGTTTGTTCTTTTTCTAATTCTTTTTTTTTCTTTTTTAAAATTTATCTATTTATTTATTTATTGGCTGTGTTGGGTCTTCATTGCTGCTGTGTGGGCTTTCTCTAGTTGTGGAGAGCGAAGGCTACTCTTCGTTGCGGTGCACAGGCTTCTCATTGCGGTGGTTTCTCTTGTTGTGGAGCATGGGCTCTAGGCATGTGGGCTTCAGTAGTTGCAGCACATGGGCTCACTAGTTGTGGCTCAAGGGCTCTAGAGCATAGGCTCAGTAGTTGTGGTCCATGGGCTTAGTTGCTCCATGGCATGTGGGATCATCCCAGACCAGGGCTCACAGCTGTGTCCCCTGCATTGGCAGGCAGGTTCTTAACTACTGTGCCACCAGGGAAGCCCCTCTGAATTCTTTAGGGGCTTCCCTGGTGGAAAATTAGGCTATTTGATATTTTTCTTATTTCTTGATATCTGTACTGCTATAAATTCCTCCTTAGAACTGCTTGGTGTTTTCCATAGATTTTGGAAAGTTGTGTTTCTGTTTTCATTTATCTCAAGGTATTTTTTCATTTTCTCTTTGATTTCTTCATTGACCCATTGGTTTTTTTAGTAGCTTATTGTTTAGTCTCCTCATGTTTGTGATTTTTCCAGTTTTCCTCCTCTAATTGATTTCTAGTTTCATACCGTTGCAGTCAGAAATGATGCTTGATATGATTTCAATCTTAAATTTATTGAGACTTATTTTGTGACCTAGCATGTGCTCTATCCTGGAGAAAGTTCCATGGGCACTTAACAGGAATGAGCATTCTGCTGTTTTGGGATGGAATGTTCTGAGAATTATCTATTAAGTCCATCTGGTTTAATTTGTCATTTAGTATCAGTTTTTCCTTATTGATTTTCTGTCTGGATGATCTGTCCATTGATGTAACTGGGGTATTAAAGTTCCCTACTATTATTGTATTACTGTCAATTTCTCCCTTAATGTCTGTTAATATTTGTTTTATACATTTAGGTGCATCTACGTTTACATGCATATATGTTTACAAATGTTATATCCTCTTCTTGGATTGATCTCTTTATCATTATATAATTCCCTTCTTTGACTTTTGTTATAGACCTTGTTTTAAATTCTATTTTGTCTGATATGAGTATTGCTATTCAGCTTTCCGTCTCCATTTGCATGATATATCCTTTTCCATACTTTCACTTTTAGTCTGTGTATTTTAGCTCTGAAGTGAGTCTCTTGCAGGTAACATATATGTGGGTCTTGTTTTTTAATCCACTCAGACATTCTTTTCACTGGGGCATTTAGTCCATTTACATTTAAGTATTATTGACAGGTATGTACTTACTGCCATTCTGTTACTAGCTTCCTGGTTGTTTTTGTAACTCTGCACTGTTCTTTTCTTCTTTTGGTCTTTTCCCTTGTGGTTTGATGCTTTTCTTTAGTGCTGTGTTTGTGTTCCTTTCTCTTTGTTTTTGTGTATATAATTTTAGGTTTTGGTTTGTGGTTATCATGAGGTTCAGAAAGATCAACGTCTCTCTATATATATCTGTTTTAAACTGATGGTCATTTAAGTTCAAACACATTCTAAAAGCTCTACATTTTTCTACTCTCCCTCCCACATTTTATGTTTTTGATGTCAGAGTTTACATCATTATGTTTATCCTTTATGGTTTATTGTAGTTCTATTTGATTTTACAGCTTTTTGTCTTTTAACCTTCATACTAGTTTAAGTGATTACTTGTGATTACATTAGGCCCACCTGTATAATCAGGGATAATTTCCCCATCTGAAGGATATTTAACTTAATCACATCTTCAAAGTCCCTTTTTCTATATTACATATTAAACAGATTCCAGGGGTAAGGATATAAAATGTTTAGAGGAGGGTGTCATTATTCTGCCAACCACATGTATATTCATATTCTTAAAGAAATACAGTAGAATATGACTATTAAATACTATGGATTTTAAAGCAGTCAATTCTAGCTTTCCAGGACAATCAGTAAAATCCTGACATGGTTTTAAAGATAGATTACATCATGAGATTACACATGCTCTATGACCCAACCATTCTGCTCCTAAATACGTACTTAAAACTTGATGTATGTTACGTTCATCAAAGCCATATACTGAGATGTTTACAGCAGCACTATTCATAATAACCCAAAACTAGGAATTACTTAAATTCTTCCCAACGAATGAATAATTAGTGGTGTATTCACACATGGGAATATTATCTACCAATGAAAAAAAAAATCTAAATCTACACACAACAATATGGATAAATCTCATAAGTACACCACTGAGCAAAAGAAACCAAACACAAAAATAAAATGAAATGTATGATTCAACTTATATGAAATTCAAAAAGAGACAAAATTAGTCAGAGGGTGATTAACCTTAATAGGAAGTAGTGACTAAAAGGAGACATGAAAGGAACTTTTGAGGTTCTGGCAATATCTTGTTTCTTGATCTAGGTGAAGTCTATGTGGATATGTTCACTTTGGAAAATCTATCAAGCTGTACACTTACAATTTATGCATAATTCTGCATGTGCTTTTTATATATTTTGACAAAGAATTTACATAATTAAAAAGTAATGTTCTCATTTTTCTTAAAATATAAGTGAATACAAATAGAGACTTCTCTCCAGTTGTAAAAATTAATGCCAAAGGTTATTACTCAGACTTATAAATGCTATTTATATGTTCAAATTATATGCAGTATACCAAGAGAAATAAGCAAATTAGCTATCAGTTTTATATTTGTCACAAATAAGGCTACAGTTGAAATACTATCTTAAATATGAAGCTTATGAAAATTCTAGGAAATGTTTAAGAATTAGCAAATAGAATTTGATAGCAAGTTCTCTTCTTCTAATCCAGATATTAACAATTAGAATATTAGTATTTACACAGTAGAACAGAGCAAAGAGCTTTCACACAACAATATCCAAAAGGACTTGATTGGGTTTATTCATTCAGCAAATAGCTATCGATCTTTATTATTAATTTTTAATCTACTAGGCAGTGGGGATAAAATAAAGAACAAGAAAGATGAGTCTTTGTCTTGAAAAAGCTTCTAGTATTGTAGGTAAGACCAAAAAGTAAATGAACAAGTGATAACTGGGAAGGGAAGACAAATTTTATCAAGTCACCAAACAACACACCTGAATCTTAAATGCATCTTGCTACATGAAAGAAGCCAGTCTGAAAAGGCTCCAAACTGTTTGATTCCATTTATGACATTCTGGAAAAGGCACAATTATAGAGATGATAAAAGATCAATGGTTGTCACAGGTTCCCAGGCAGGGGTTCAGTAGGTGAAGCACAGGGATTTTTTTTTCAGGCCGGTGAAACTATGATAATGATGCTGTAATGGTGAATACATGACTATGCATTTGTTAAAAACCCACAGAACTTTACAGCATTGAGAGCAAACTTTAATGTATTTCAGTTTAAAAAACCCCGAATATTTAGGAGGTCATGAGAACCAGGATGGAATGCAGAATGGGCCCAAGAGAAACTAACTGCAAAATAAATGTATGAGACATCCTCACTAACAGGGCTGGGGGAAGGTGCTGACCTAAGTAACTCGGCGAATGAGTAGACTCTGAGGATTAAAGCTGAGAGGAGTTGTTAACTATATTTGGGTAGATAAAAGTTGTTTTTCGCAGGGGTACAGGCTAACAAGTCTGAAACCACATTACAGGTGTACAGCAATTAAAGATTTAAGCAAGTGAATGGGGTGCATGTTTCTCCCTGTTGAAGTGGGCGTTTACAAATAAGCAAGGGGCAGAGTCTAGAATGCACTATGCAGTACTGGAATAGAGCTGGAGATAACAGTATGAACCAAGGTCAGATTAATATAAGTACAGTAGTTACATACAGATATATGTAATGTGCACATACACAGCTTCATATATGCACATGTGTTTCCCTGCTCTGTCAGCTGAGAAGACCTAGAAGCAACAAGTCCTGAGTAGTAACAAGCACATTTAGTGCTCAGATCTTAGTTTCTAATGCCATTCTCCAAAATAAGGAACAAAGACTCCTTGGAGAAATGGCTGGATTCTACGACTGGCTCAGGAAATACATAAGATAAGCCAGGAGCATCTTGTAGTACTAGAAAGTAAGAAAGTGCTCAAAAAAACACAAACCCACAGTGATAGGGAGATATCAAAGGGATTCAAAAGCCCATGGAGGGACTTCCCTGGTGATCCAGCGATTAAGACTCTGCGCTCCCAATTCAGAGGGCCCGAGTTCCATCCCTGGTCAGGGAACTAGATCCCACATGTACAAGTAAGAGCCCTCACGATGCAACTAAAAGATCCTGTACGCCGCAACTAAGACCCAGTGCAGCAAAATAAATAAATGAATAAATATTAAAAAACCAAAACCAAAACAAAACAAAAGCCAATGGAAAGATCTCCCAATGGCCTAAGCTATAACAATTTAAGTAACAAAATAAAGTAGTATTGAGTTACAGCCAACATGGAAAAATAAATATCCATGTCTCTATCAGTATAATGAATGACTGAATAAATAAATAAATGGGGAAGAATAGGTTAACCTCCCATGCAAAAGAATTCCTAATTTGTGTAGCAAAATTCCCCATTTCTTAAGTGTAGTCTGTGCATAGTGACTTTCTTCCAGAGAGAACAGTATGGAAAGGAGAAGAAAAAAGTAAGTACAGTAGAGAAACTCTGTCTCAGCCAGGTGATCAAGGTCAACATCAAAGGTGGTAAGACATACTGATAACATGTATGTTTCATATGATGATGAGAATAGCACTTCATGTCTTTACCCCAAAACTCATCCTCCAGTGTAATCATGAGAAAAGCAGCAGACAAATACCAATTAGGCATATTTCAAACTATCTGAGCAGCACCACTCATAACCATCAGGGTCATCAGCAACAAGGAAAGCTGAAGGAACTGTTGCAGACAAGAGGAGCCTACAGAGACATGAATACTAATGGGGTGTCCTAGACTGGATCCTAAAACAGAAAAGGACACTGGCTACAGAATAAAGATGTTTGCATAAAGTATGGATTTAAGTTATTAACACTGTATCAATGACGGTTCATTCATTGTGACAAACGTACCATAACTAAGTTGTTAGTCATGGGAAACTAAGTATGGACTACATTGTGGACTCTTTGTACTATCTTTGTAAGTTTTTTGTAGGTCCAGAACTTACTAAAGTAAAATTTTTATTAAAAAAAAAACTGAACGTGGGGTGGTTGCTCACTTCATGCATGCAAGCTACATAAATGCCAAAAACATGTCTGACTCAAATTTTCCTCTTGAATCTCTTTGGGCACCTCTTTGCCAACGATAAGGGCTAACTAAGCATGGTCTGAATTGAACTAAATTTGTAGGCTGAACAACAGCAACAAAAAAGTAAAAATAACAATTATAATATAGCTTAATTTTAAGGAAAGAACAAAATGATAGAGGAATGCCTATACCAAACTTAAACCTTTAACTTAAGACACTGCATGCACATCCTTAAAAATTCTGCTTAGGGACTTCCCTGGTGGCACAGTGGTCAAGAATCCACCTGCCAACACAGGGAACATGGGTTTGATCCCTGGTCTGGGAAGATCCCACATGCCTCCAAGCAACTAAGCCCATGGGCCACAACTACTGAGCCTGCTCTCTTGAGCCCGCATGCCACAACTGCTGAAGCCCTCATGCCACAACTACTGAAGCCCACGTGCCTACAGTCTGTGCTCTGCAACAAGAGAAGCCACCACAGTGAGAAGCCTGCGCACTGCAACGAAGAGCAGCCCCCACTACCGGCAACTAGAGGAAGCCCGCACACAGCAACAAAGACTCAACAAGCCAAAAATAAGTAAATAAATAAATTTATAAAAATGAATTTTTGCTTTAGGTTACTTTACTCTGCCACATGATTTTACCCAATCACTTATTGTTCCCCAAGCCCCTCCCCCCACAGCCAACCCCTGGTAGTCATAAATCTTATCTCCTTTTCTGTGAGTTTGGATTTTTCTTTTAGATTCCACATGTAAGTGAGATCATACAGTATTTGCCTTTCTCTGTCTGACTTGTTTCACTTAGCATAATGCCTTCAAGGTCCACCCATGTTGTCACAAATGAATTCTCGGGTTTTATGGCCAAATAACATTCCATTGTGTATATATCACAACTTCTTTCTCCATTCCTCCATCAATGGACACTTGGGTTGTTTCCATGTCATACCTATTATAAATTAACTGCTGTGGATATGGGGGGCAGATATCTTTTTGAGTTAGTGTATTCTTTACCTTTGCATATATTCCCAGAAGTGGAATTGTTGGATCATATGGTGGTTCTATGTTAAATTTTTTGAGGATCCTCCATACTGTTTTCTATAGAGGCTGTACCAATTTACATTCCCACCAACAATGCACAAGGGCTCTCTGTTTTCCATATCTGGCATGTTATCCCTTTATATTCTTTATTTTGACCCAACTTTCCAACCCGTGAATTTTTTTTGAATCTTGATTCTACTTTCTATCCTATTAAGTTATCTCTTCCAGGTTTTGATCTGAACTTTTGATTTATCAGAATTTGCATTCTCATTCAAAAAACCAAAGAAACAATCAAAGAAAAACTTTCCCAAAGATTTTCTTTCATTGAAATTTCTACAAAAGCATTATCAGCCACTCTAAATTAGTGGAAGAAGCATTCCTTTTAGAATTTCTCTTTCAACTTCTTCTTTCCCCTCCCTTTCTATAAGGGCTTCTGCTTTCTCCCCATCCCCCTCTTCATTTTGCCGGTTTCTCTCATCATACCACTGACCCCTAGAGCCTCATCCAGCCAGGGAGGGTCACACAAAGGTATTTCTGACTCTACTTCTGACATAATGTTTTCCTGAGGAAGTAACGTCCTCTTTTATTTTGTTTTGCTTTCTTGATCTTAAAGATGGCCACGATAACACAAGATATCTTAAATATCTCAAGCTAAAGAAATGCAAAACAGGGCCACTACATACAAAGCAGTATTTTTCTTCATAGATTTAGAGTTCATCAGGTGAGCTATTACTGAAACAGGAGGGAAGGGGGAAGGGCACAACCTTTGAAAGAATAATATAGCCCGAGGACATGACATAAACTGATTACAACCAAATGGGTCCAAGATGGCAGACAAGTTGACTTCCAGGTGCCATGACAGTTCCAAGGAGGACCATAAGGATCAAAAAGTGGGTGGTGGCCAAATTCCTGGAAATCCCTGCCCCTTGCTGAAATAGCTGGAATACTCTGCCCGCTCATTAGCCTATGAAATTACCCACCCATACAAAAACTGACAACCATTATACCCCAGTGCTTTTTTCACCATCTGAGGTGGCCCGCACTCTGTCTGTGGAGTGTGTTTCTCTCTAAATAAATCCACTTCTTACCTATCTCTTTGTCTCTCACTGAATTCTTCCTGTGATGAGACATCAAGAACCCGAGCTTCATTAAGTCCTGAAAGCAGGTGTGTGATCTCAGTTCGAAGGTCTCGGGTTTTGGCCAGGTTCGAGTCCCAGCACGTGGGTTCAAGTCCCAGTCTGAGGTGCACGGTTTCATTATGAAGCTTCCTAAGCTGCCTCTGGGATCTATAACATTCCATTTTTAGTTTGAGAGCAGAAGAGTCCCTGTATGTGATGAATGGTATCAGAACAAGGCTCCATTCAGCTATCAGGTCAGATTCCTTTTATTTTTTCCACAACAAACTGTGGTGAATTGCACAGAATTGAATTAAATTCATTTCAATTAAGTCCCTTATCCAACAGCACTTGAATCACTGCCTTATGTTCTAAGCTTCTTTCTTTTAAAAAAAAGAAAAAAGCACTTGTTAAAGGATTTAAATTTTGAGTAGGAAACCAAAGCAATGTGCAAAAAAATAAAAAGAAAAAAAGTATATGAATTCTATCAGGTTTATTTCTACCAAGAGACATACTAAATTTGAGTTCTTTTTTCTCTCTCCTTAAGGTAAAGCATATGCTGCATCAAATTCTTCCTTGTTACTCTGCCAGCCCTCTGATAAGACAATGACCAGTTTTCTGATAAGCAAGAAGAATAGGAATCAGAGAACTCGGATCCTATTTTGTTTTTGTTTTGTTTTTTTGGCCAGTTTCTCCATTTGCCAAACGGCATGTTTTCAGATTCAGCTTTCACTTACCGACCTTTTAAGTGCCAGCTCATTTTATCATTTAAGACCCACAAAAGCAAGATTGTGAATACTCTACTTTTCCTTTTTAACACTTACCAAAACTATAATCAACTAAGTATTAATGCAACTTTTTGTGTAAGTCTATTTGCCTCCATGGGCTGTTTAAGATTCATGAAGGCAGAGTTTATGTGGACACGGTTCATGTTTGTAATCTCAATGTCTAACCCAGGGCCGAGCACAAGAGTAGACATACAGTAGCCATAGCCTGAATAAGCAAGTTAAACCAAAAAAAAAAAAAGACAAATTGAAGTCTCAGAGACCAAACTGTACAATGGCAGAACTGTGACTAGCACTCAGGTCTTTAACTCCAAAAGGAGTTCCCATTCTTAACTTATTTCCACTAATATCCACCACTTGCTTTTTAGCAGTCAACTGAGCGAATACAAGAATACATGGGGGCAAAAAATGAAATCCCTACATTGAAAACATGTGACATGCATCCTTTATTCTGTGTGATTACCCAAACTCCAGGTCACAATCAAATTATTTCTGGACTTTAAATGAGGAACCCTAATTTCTGCAGAAGGAAGCTCCTAGGACTTACACAATCCACTTACTATAGAATAAGCTGGAATTATTCAGATTCCCTACTGTACACTGCCCTGAAGGAATAAGTCAGCAAAGTGCCAAAAGTATTTCACTTCTCACTTACCTCTCTTTTCTGTTCTGTGGGGTCCTAATTCTTGGGGGTTCTAGGTTAGGCTGATTTGCTATACCAGTTCCACCCTTGAAAATGGAAGTGTTTCAGTGTTAAACGTTAGTAGATTCTAAGTTTATTGTATTTTTCATTTTTAAAACATTCAATAGAAATACATTTACAATATTCTTTCTTTAAAAGGAACATCTTCAGAGTAAAAAAAAGTTTGAAGTTTCAATAATAAATAGTATACAATAAAGTCAGATGTTTTATAACATAGACGCCTTCAAAGTCATTCAGGAATAAGCATGATTAAAACTTTCCTGCAATTGTGAGTCAGGGCTAAACACAAGAGTAAAACATACTGTAGAGGAGTTAGGAGAGAAAATTAAATCCTGCTACTTTGTTCTGGGTTGAGACGCGGAAGCATTCTCATTCACAGTAATAATCGCCAAAAACCAGGGTCATTTTCCAAGAAATTTATGTTTCATGGACTTCCTGCTCCAGCTGGTGTACTGACTGTACAGCACTCTGTTCCAAATCTCAGTTCCAGCTCACTGCCGATTCCATCCTGTGGTGATTACGAAGGACGGTGGTGCGGGGCCCTGGACAGCAGAGGAGGAGGGAAGGGGGGAGGTGAAACCCATCTCAGCTTTGAAAAGTCCAGCACTGACCTGCATTTTTCAGGGTGACAGACTCATTCAGACATGCTGATTGGCTGTGGAGCCTCCCTGCTTCTGGTTTTTTTCTGCGTGAGAGAAGACAGGCTGTTTTTGCAGTAACCTTTCTCACTTCTGCCCACGAGTGGCTCCTTTCCATTCGCTAAATCATTGTCTTCATGAGGTTTAAGCAAATCCTTCCAACGTGCTTCAAGTTCAGTGGCATATTATAAATCACATGATGTCTTTTTCAATTGCCTGGGCATTATTTTGAAGATCTTTGGCTATTTTTTAGAAGCAGCAGATTCGTGGTAAAACCTTGGCTGAATTTTCTATATCATTTGCCAGATTTTGAAATTTAAAATTTCCGTTAATCTAATTAATTAATTAGTTTAATGGATGGGCTCTCTCATGTTCACTCACTAACCATTTCATTAGTTATGATATTAGCCTTCGGACACTTCTTGGGGACTTATAGGAACGGCCTCACATGGCTTCTAATCAGGTTCAGACTTTGTATATGGTCTTTTAAAGCTGAGCATTATGAAATAAAATGTTAGCCAAGCTTACCTTCCTCTCCTGCAAAAGAGCTTCACTCCTTTGGGGGCCACTGTCCTCCTCAACAAGGCACGTTACTGCTGCTCTCATGCTTTTCTTCATACAGTTTCTACAGCTTCCCAGCAGGCCCTCCTACACCCTAGACGGAGCCAAGTGCCACGCTGGGGCCCACATTCTACTCCAACTCAGATTTCTGCCCTTCTATCCTTCTCACTGACCTCTTCAGTTTTGGCTGCCAAGTATGTAATGACTGTGGCCACAGACAGACCTATTCTGTCACGACTGATGTGACTTTGTCACATCTCATCTTTACTCAGCATCTTGGTCTGTGACACGAGAACAAGAACACCTTGTTGGGAGGATGATAGGTGTAACCCAAGCAAAATGACAGTTGGCTCCTGTTAAGTACGAAATAGGTTCATTCCATTCTTTTACCCTTGAATTTATATTGCTATTTGGATGTGGCTAAGCCCTGAACTTTAATAAAGTCTTCAGAAGGAGTAGCATTACATACATTTCTTTTGCAACCTACAAGAAGCCATTCTTTATTGGGGCGTATAGGACCTGAGGGAAAAAGAAAATAAACTAAGTGTAAACGGGTCTGCTTCCTGCAAACAGATGAGTGAATCGTGCTCTGGGCCTGTGGACCCTTGGCTGCGAGCTCTTACTGGGGGGAGAGCTCTCGAGTGTTCGCTGTTCATCCTAGTGTGGGAGCAAGACAGCTTAGTCAAGGCCCCAGGTCAACTCTGGCCCCACCACAGAGTAGCTGTGTGCCCCTGGACAGTGGGCAGTGTCTCTGTGCTTCAGTTTCCTCTTCTGTGAAAAGAGGATTATGATAATATATAACTATTATATATGTATTCGCACACACTGTATAAAAGCCACATATGTGTCTGCTGCTACCACCATTGTGCCTTTGTTGTTGTTGTTGTTACTGCTTTTAGAGCTGGATAAAAAGGGGCCATTGTTGTTATCTGCAAAGGCAATGTAACACAGTGGAAAGAGAATAGAGCTTGGATCCAGGTAGACACCGATCCTGGAAGCCCTTACTTCTTTAAGGTAAGGTCTCTCAGTTCGCTTTCAAATACATGAGGTGAAGCTAACCCCCACACATTTTTGTGAGGGTTACATTAGATAAGATACTAATTGCAAAGCACTCGTACAAAGAAGGTCCTCAAAAATGGAGCTGATGTTATCATTTTATTATTTACTTTATTATAAAATGGACCATTATTTTATTTACCACCAAGAAATAAAGAAACACTGTCAATTCCATAATAATGGGCCATTAAGACAAGATATATTGGATTTTCAGGTAAGTAAAGATGTGACAAAATGTATCTTAAACAGATGAAAAACAACAGCTTTGCTAAGTGAGGGATCAGGAAGTCGCTAACCTCCAACAGAGGCTCGGAGGCCTGGGAGGTGCAGACAGTGTGACCAGGTGCGGAGAGGGTTTCAGGTCCTGGGTTAGATTTCAAGCCTGGGTGAGAGAGGACATCATTCAATCCCCATAAGCACCACAGGAAGCTGCTGGGAGCTTACAGCTTTGCGTAGTTTCCTCTTCCCCAAATATCTGCTGTCAAGTGAGGAATGTCACTTGCCACCTGGTCCTGCAAGGATGGAGTCACTCGTCCCTGCAGTCGCGGACCTTCAACACACCTGAAACGAGTTCAGCGTGGAGATCGAGAATGAGGCCCTCTGAGCTCTGGGAAAACTGGCAGAATAGGCCTTCAGAGAGTAGATAGTTTCAGGATTTTCACAGAGAAGTTTTATGAACCTGGATTCTTGCCTGTTCCCATACTTAGAAAAGCACTGAAACCTTTACCTAGGAAGTCTGTTCCTCGTGACCAGCAGCAACCTTCTCCCGAGATGCGTGCTCGGTTACACACCTCCCCTTTGCCCAAATCACATCCACACTGACCTCCCACCCTCACCTCCCTGAAACAGTTTCTCAGAGCTGTCTGAGAGCCCGTCTCCCAGGCTTGTGTCCTCAGTAAGACACTTCATAAACTCAACTCACACCTTTTATGTTGTGTTCTTCTTCAGTCAACGTTGGCCATGAGAGTTTCAACAAAATGCAACTAAAGTGTCTATGAAATATTTTTACTATTGCCTTTTCTCAGGCTTCTTCACTTTAAATTTAAAAACAGCCCAAACAGAAATTGCACAGAAGTTTTCTTAGCCTTCAAGGCATTTCCTTTTTAACTACAGCTGCGCAAGATACTCATTCCACGTCCTCTGAGTGATCATGAGAAAAGACTCTTCTTTGTCTCTTTCTGGTTCTAAGACCCTAGAGAATAAATCGAGTTTTTGGGACGTTGCCAGCTGTGTGATAGGTCTACAAGGAAAACAATAAGCAATCTTTTCTGTTTGGAAAGACGAAATTCAGACTCCTGCCCTGACAGGTTACACATAAAACCAGTCCTCTCTCCTCTCCCCCAGCCCCTCTTCTGATTAGCTTTGAAGGTTGACTGAGATGAGTTGGAGTATCTTTTCTAGTTCAGACCCAGGGGACGTGGGGGTGTTACAATTTACACAGAGAACTGAAAACTCTGCAACGCCTGATCCTAAATCACCACTAACCCTGAGTTTACTCTATGCCACTGGCCTCAGCACACACATATTTCTCTCTGTCATAACGGATTTGGGGGCAGCTTATTTCAAAGTCTTAGGACACAACTGTTTCCTCTTTGTCCCTCCACATTCTTCATTCAAGATGCATCTAAGCAGCTTTTTTTAATTGTGTCTTATTGCCAAGCAATGCTGCAATGTTCATTCCTCCTCCCATCCCTAACTGTGTGATGCTCGTCTTCCCTCCACTCCAGGAGGAAAGGACTTCATCTTACCAGAGATTAAGAAAGGGATCTCAGGACAGGAGCACTGCTTGCATTTTTGTACGGACTTTCTATTTATAGTTGCAAAACTTACATGTTGTCACCAGCTGATGGGGACGTGGCTGATGCACAAAGGGGAGTGCCGGCGAGCCAGTTAAGTCCCAGAACACATTTCCCCACACACACAATGGACACAATTTTAGTGCCATTTTGAAATAGGATGAGGAAGATCCTATGTCAACCAAAAAAGAATGACTTCTTCCCCTAAGTCAATGCAGAGGGTAAGTTTCTAGATGTAATGAAGCCACCTACCACCTGAAAGTGAAACAAAAAGTTTCTTAAGAAAATTCATTGGGGGGCTTCTCTTGTGGTGCAGTGGTTAAGAATCCACCTGCCCATTCAGGGGACATAGGATGTTTGATTCCTGGGCCAGGAAGATCCCACATGCCATGGAGCAACTAAGCCCGTGCGCCAAAACTACTGAGCCCATGAGCCATGACTACTGAGCCCACGTGCCGAAACTACTGAAGCCCATGCGTCTAGAGCCTGTGCTCTGCAACAAGAGAAGCCACTGCAATGAGAAGCCTGTGTACTGCAATGAAGAGTAGATCCCATTTGCCGCAATTAGAGAAAGGCTGTGCGCAGCAACAAAGACCCAACACAGCCAATAAATAAATAGTAAATAAATAAATATGTTAATTTGACCAACAGGAATTAAGATAGAATACAATGAACTGATCAAAACAACCCTACACAGCGTGTCCTGCCTTGGTCTCATCTGCATGATCCATGGGAGCAAGGACAACTTTACTCATATTTAAATCTCCTGCTGTTTTAGAACAATGCTTGTCAACTGGTAGACTCTCAACAAGGGTTTGCTGAATTGAGTAGAATTAATAATCAAGCTCCCAGCCATTGCTATAAACACAGTGAAGAAATATACTTTTTTATATAACTCATATAGAAGTAGAGTAAGTTTGTTGTGGAGCAAAGAAAAAATACGTTTATGCAAATAGAAAATTTTCAGCCAATATCTCACCACCCAAAGGCAATGACTCCTAACACTTTGGCAAATACATGTGTTTAGAACCTAGTCTGAATTCAGGGTTCAGAATTCCAAACTCAGTGGAATTGTATACAAGCCATACTATAATATGATCAGTAATTCCAACAAAAATATGACGGACTTGCACTATACAACTGTTTAACTCACAAAGGAAAAATCCTTTTCTAAGTCAAAGTCATAAAGAGTGTTGCAGGTGGGTTCCCCAAGGAGAAGCAGACCCTGAGATGAAGCCAGGTGTGCTGAAGTTTCATTGGGGCACAACACCTAAGAAAGAAAAATAGAGAGAGAGAGCAGGATTGGGCAGGGGACTAATCAGACCACAATGCAGACTTGACAAAGTCTCTACCAGCCTGATGGGGGCTCCAGAGCAAAGACTGCCCATCCAAGCAGTCCCTTGTTGGGTGGAGATGGCCTGAATTGCCACCTTGCTCAGTCTTTGGCTGGCAACCTCCCCAGGAACAGTGTGGACTTGGACAAACAGTGGATCTCTGAGGTGGATCCAGAGAAAGCTAAGAGCTGGAGACTGACAGCTGTCCACACTGCTTGCAGCCCACCAATGAGACCTTTCTTCAGAAGGTATCTGGCTGGTGCCTCCTCTTATGGCCACAATGATGTCCTCTTATGTTTCCTTTCAAAAGAAAACTGCTTGTGCTTTGAGATCTTTAATCCACGAGGAATTTTTTTTGAGTGCAGTGTGACTTGGCCTCTAAATAGTACCATCATTTACTGGATAGTTCATCAATTCCCAAGGAATTTTAATATGACCATTTAATGTGACTTTGGGTGTATTACTGGATAATAGTTTTTCAACATTGAAAGATGATTTCCTCACTTTTGGGCTATTCACAGTGCAAGGACTGTAGACACAATAAATTTTTAAGATGAATCTGCAGTATTAACATTTCCCTCCTTATTTTCCTAAGTCTAGACTATCAACAAAATACTAAATTAAGTCCAATTTCTGTGATGTGAACACTCCCACCATGACTGACCTCGGGCTGCAGTGTGGTGCCACTCCGCGCAGAGCTGAGGCGAGATAAGGAGCATCGCGCTGTTATACGGCGTTTCCTCTGCACATAAAACACATGTAAGTAACCTCAGAGCACAGATAGCAGTGCTACGTACAGCAAGAGCAAGGTACCAGTAAATTACAGTAAAATCATTAGTAAGTGATGAATATTGGGTACTTGTTACTTTTGTTTCTTTTTACTTTCTGTTTACTTGTAAGGTTATGTAATTTAATTTTTAATAATGTCTGTTTAAAATCCAGTTCATAAAAATTTTGAAAATTTAACAATAGGCTCTCATAAGCCAGCCCAAGCCAGTGTCAGTATATCATTATAAACCAGAAATTTCCCTTTTTCAGTACAGTGTTGGAGAAACTTGAGTATGTATGCACGAGGACTCAGGTCCAAGAGTATTTGTTGCAGTGCTGTTTATAATAGGGGAAAGTGAAAATGACATATCTGTCCATAATTAGACAAATTGATAAATAAACTGGAGTTCATTCATATAATGCCATATTAAATTGTGGTTAAAAATAAAATGAATTAGATCCTTGCATTTCAACATAGATAAATCCCCAAAGAAGCTGCAAATACATTCATGCAGTGTGATACTAATTGTGTAAAAACTTGAAACACACATATCTTAAATCTTCTTTATAAAAATATGCATATATAATTAAGGTGCAAAAATATGTATGACAATGAAACAAAATTCAGGATGGTAGTTATCTCTGGGGAGGGAATGGGAGATGGGATGGAAATTTAACTGTATGTATAACATTTTATTTCTTTAAAGAGAAGAGGATAATCTGAGCATTAATCATAAAGGAAAGAAAAGCCAATATTATGTGCCCCTGAAGGAAGTACACAGATAACTGTGAAATATTCTTGCTAAAAAACAGAACTTATATCTGCTTAAACTTCTAAACCCAACCCCCAGTTTATGGAAAAACAAAGGATAATATTAAATGGGCCCACTGGGATGCAATCAACAAAATCTGGAATGTGGGTTTCTTCACCAATAAATTGCAAGGAAGACAACAGATGTGTGTGTGTGGCGGTGGGGGCGGGGAGAAATCCACAGATTAAGAGACACTTAGGAGATCTGTCAATCAACTGCAAAGTATGGACATTACTTTGGTTCTGATTCAAACAAGTAGACTGTCTCTATTAGAGAAGAAACCAGGAAAATTTGAATACTGAATGGATATTGGAGGATATTAGGAATTACTATTAATTATTTAGATGAGGCAATGATACTGTGGACATATTTAAATAATCTTTATCTTTTAGATATTAATGTTTTAAAAATGCATCAAGTGATATTATAGCTACAACTTGCTTCCAAATAATCTGGGGCAGCGGGGAGAAGTGGGTAGAGGTTTAGGTGAGACAAGATTGTTATTTCTTCTTTTACATCTTTGACATTTCATATAAATATTTTTTTAGAGGAGGAGGAGAGGGAAGAAAAGAAATCTGTTAAGTAGGTGGTTTACCATCTATTATGTCTAAATCTGGGTGTTGTTTTATTTTCTGTATATTTTGGTAAGTTTGAAGTATAACATTACAACATAGTAAATCAACTATGCTTCAGTAAAAAGAAATATGCTGCTAAGTTCTATTTGCTAATAAAAAAAAAGAAATATAACTTAAATTTTTAAAAGATTTAAATATGTATAAATACCTCCAAAGTACCACAAACAAAATGTACTCTGATGATATTTTAAATACCATGATCCAGCTTCCATGGAAGGAAAAAGATAAGTTATCAGCAGTGAGGCTGGGGCTTCCCACAGCCCACTGCTCCTACGTGCCAGACACTTTTGATTTACTTCCTACCAGATTCTCTGGGCCTCTCCTCAGATAGTGGACCACCACTATCTAGTGCCAAGAGCCAGAAATTAACCCTTCACATCCACTTACACAAACAAGCCTTAGTTCTACGGCTGCACACTGTGAGTAGCTGGACTGTCACTTCTAGTTAAATTTCCTTTCCAATTATTTACCTTTTGTTCCCCAGGAATGTTGAAGTTACAAGATTAGTTCATGGAAGGTAGCGTTTGATCCCTAAAGTACAACATGCCTGTTCTTGTGATTGTGAAGAGGGTATTTCATGTTCTATTGTGTTTGTAGTGTTATTAAGCCACTTAGGTGATGCTGAACAGTTTCAAGTCTTGAGAGTGATTTAAACATTCCCCATACAAATTGTGTGCCCCCTCTCAATGCCCACATGTGCATGTGTACACATGTGCTCATGTACACACACACACTCACATTCTTTAGAACATATTAAAGACTGTAAGATACTTTATTCTCCTGGTGGCCACTCACAACGGGCATGGAAGAAATTGGACATCTTCAAAATTAAATTAATTAAAAAGAAAACAATATTGGTCAGAAGCAGAGAACAGTTTCTACATTCTTTCAAAGACATTATGCTTGATTTTTTTTTTTTAACATAAAACTTTTTTGTGAACTTAGGATCTTGGTGCCTTCCTAGCTCTAGTTTTCCAGCAAAAACAGCATTGCCATTAAACCACAGATACACAGAGGTGTCTGAATGCATCTCCACATAAATGTCCAAAAGGCACACAGACCACTAGGTCAGGCTCTGCAGTAAATGACCTGAAAAGGCAGGATGGTGTTATCGAGAGTGTGGACTTTGAAACCGGCATGCTCATGTTCAAATTCCAGCCGTATCACAACCAGCTAATTGACCATGGGAAAGCTACTAAACCTTCTTGTGGTCTCAGTTTCCCCTCTTTAAAATAAGGGTAATATAGCACTTAACTCATCGGTATGTTGTGTAAAAAATCTTAAGGTAACATATGTAAAGCACCTAGAATGACTGGCATATAATGAGGCTACAGAAGCTATTAGCACTTAAACTAATAAACTACATTAGCTGCTGTCACTTAATCCTCCAAACAACTCGCACCTTCTTACATATGAAGTTAAATGACTTGTTCAAAGTTGAAAAGTTTACAGTAGTAGAACAAGGGCTTGGATCTCAGTTCTGCCCAAAGCCTGTGTTCTTCCCACCACATACCCTGTCTTTCCTGTGTTAATGAGATACCAAGATCTTATGTTGATAAGAAAGCCATGTTTATAATAGGACATGAAATTTAACCTAAAGCCTATGTGACTTTGGGATATTTAAGAATAAGGAAATTGAAAATGATATAATTGTCCAATTCCTATATTGAGAGATTACAGAGATTAAGAGAGATGTGGAAGAGAGAGTATCAGATGATTAACATTTTGATGTAAATATTCACAATATTTAAACTACTTCACGTTGTACTGGTTTAATTAGTTAAGCGGTGGTATCTCATATGCTAACAATAAATATTAATGGTTCTCAGATTAAATATGAAACACTTATAAGTCATAATAATTTCTTTCAAGTCATCATGAGGAGGAAGATGGGAAAGAAGTAACGTATTTGAAATTAAATGAGGAAACATGCCAAAGCCATCTATAAACTTAAAAGTAAACACAAAAATGTGGTTTTACATATTACTATGGGTTGAATTATGTTCTCCAAAAAGATGTTGAAGTCCTAACCCTGGATTCCTGTGAATGTGATCTCATTTGGAAATAGGATCTTTGTAGATGCTATCAACTGAAGACTAATGTCCTTCTGAGAAGAGAAGAGACTCAGTTGGACACAGAGGAAAACTCCTTGTGATGACAGAGGGAGAATTTATAGCAATGTATTTACAAGCCAAGGGACGCCAAGGTTTTCAGGCAGAAGCTAGGAGAGAGGCATGGGACAGATATCCCTTAGAACCTTCAGAAGAAACCAATCCTGCTGACACCTGAATTTTGGACTTCTAACCCCCAGAACCATGAGAAAATAAATTTCTGTTGTTTTAAGCCATTCAGTTTGTGGTACGGTATTAGGGCCTCCCTGGGAAACCAGTACCCTTACACAGGTTAATGCAACAACCACGTCAATAAATGTGCAATGATATACCGGAAATATTTCTGTGCTGACGATACTCTTCTTTACCACGTTATTTTTTAGTTGTTCTCAACTGAAGTATGTCAGAACAGTTTAAAACACACAGACGTACACACACATAAAAGTTGTACTTGGAGACCAAAGAAACGACAGAGTATGATTCGACACAACATATTAAACATGCACTACTTATCAACTAAATTGATATTATGCTGAGAAGAATCGCAGACACAACATTTAAAAAAACAAAACAAAAAACCTGCTGACAGGAAATATACAATTACTTGAGGATACCTCCCCCACCCCGCCCCCTGGTTTTATTGAGATATGTGACAGACATCACTGTATAGGTTTAAGATGTTCAGCATAATGGCTGGACTTACATATATTGTGAAATGATCACCGCAGTAAGCTTAGTCAGCACCCATCATCTCATGTAGACACAATAAAAACAAAAAAAAAAGAAAAAAAATTTTTTCCTTCTGATGAGAACTCTTAGGATTTACTCTCTTAACAACGTCCCTGTGTATCATACAGTAATGTTGACTCTAGCCATCAGGCTGTACACTGCACCTCTAGTATGTATTTACCTGATAGCAGGAAGTTTGTACTTTTGACACCTTCCTTCAGTTCCGCCCCCCCCCCGCCCCCACTCTCCACCTCTTGCCAAAATCTGATGTCTTTTTCTATGAGTTTGGATTTTTTTTTAAGACTCCACATATAAGTGAGATCATTTGGCATTTGTCTTTTTCTATCTGACTTATTTCACTTAGCATAATGCCCTCAAGGTGCATCCATACTGTCACAAATAGAAGGGTTTCTTCCATTTTCTTCCTTCTTTTTTGTGGCTGAGGAATATTCCATTGTGTATATATACATGCCACATATATATGCTACATCTTTACTTCTTCATCTATCGATGGACACAGGTTGCTTCCACAGGTTGCTTCCACATCTTGGCTATTGTAAAGAATGCCATAATGAACATGGGGTGCAGATATCTCTTTGAAACACTGATTTTATTTTCTTTGGAAAAATACCCAGAGGTGGCATTGGTGGGGCATATGGTAGTTCTATTTTTAATTATTTTGAGGAGCCTCTATACTGTTTTCCACAGTGGCTGCACCAGTTTACAATCCTATCAACAGTGCACTAGTCTACCTTTTCTCCACATCCTGGCCACCACTTGTTATCTTTTGGATAAAAGCCACTCTAACATGTGTGAGGTGATATTTCTTTGTGGTTTTTTTCAGGTCAATTCTTTAGTTGCCTATCAATGAACCACTGATAGAATACACTTAAGATTTTCAATAAAGAAATAGAAAACATTATAACAAGAGGAGAAAAATGTAAACAAGTGTCTCAGGGATTCAAATCCAGGTATAAGTTTGGAGATATTGGGGTCATGAATTCGAAAGGATAGCAGAATGTAAGCCTAAAATATACACAACCTTTATTTCAGTAACTATTACAATCTCATGCAAAAACAGATGCATGTGAATCTCCTGTGCAATTTAAGACAGCATCAATGTATCAAACATATTCTCCTAAAAAATAATATGAAGAAAACATTAGCCAATGGTCTTTCTGAAATGACAGTGAGAAAGCTAAAAATGCATTAACTCTTTCATTAAAAGAAACTAAGCAATGTTAAGCAGATTAGAAGTATATGATTGGGAATTCCCTGGTGGTCCAGTGGTTGGGACTCTGAGCCCTCACTGTCGACGGCCCAGGTTCAATCCCTGGTCAGGGAACTAAGATCCCACAAGCCGTGTGTTATGGCAGAAAAAAAAAAAAAAGTATGATTAATTCTGAAAAAAATCCTCATAGCATTTGCATACAATTAATCTCTTTCATTTTATAGGATTTGCATCAGATTTACTTAGTGAATGTTTAAATATATTTAAATATATATACACATTAAATGTATATATTTAAACATTTATACATATAAAAGGAGTACCCTTGTTACCAACACTGATTTCACAAACAACTGATACGTCCTGTGTCTGTTGGGTCCTCCAGGAAGCAGATACTGATATGATGTTAGAAGGGACAGCAGTCTATTGGTTCTCAGTGAAAAATAAAAAGAGGAGGCTGCAGAATGGGGCAGGGAAAGCCTTGAGACCATATTGCTGATCTGATACCTGTGAAAGGAAATGGCGGAAGGAAAGGAAATTTGGCAGAGAGAACCTCACACCAGGAGGCAGAGCTGACAAAGTCTTGGCCAACTCAATGGGGAGCTGGGGGTATTGCCTTGTTAGAGGAGCCCCAGGCTGGCAGAAATGGCAGGGCCTTATACCCACTTAGTGCTCAGCTACCATCAGGAGGCTCCCCAGGGAAAGCGTGGCCTCAGCCCAATCTCAGAGGTGCCTCCTGAAGGCATTGCAACTAGATGCTGCTGGTTAACTGCACTGCTTTTACCTGAACTGCCTTTTTTCTCAAAGGTAGACAGTATGGCTGCTACACATACAAAAACTTACAGCTCTCCTGCCCACCCTGCTGGAGTCTTGATCCCACTCCTCTCCACTCCCTGCATCCCCTTTCCAGATGCATCCTAAGATTCCCAGTCATCATGTTCTATTTTTCATACCTTATGTAATCAACTTTCTAAATACCAGCATGGAGTGTGTTTACCCTATTCTTAAATCTTCCATTGCTCAAATCCGCATCTTCTGTGGAGACTTTACCACCTTCTCCATGCAAATCTGTCAGTCTCTCCTCTAACAGCTATAAACATCATAGTATCTCTATTGCTATGCATCAAACTCTAAGTATTTATTAGGTGCTTCTCTCTCTAAGTAGATTAGTAAGCTGTTCAGGAAGAGAGTTCATGACTTTCTCATCTTAGAATCCCCAGCATTAACACAGTTCAGCACCTGGCAGGTGTTCAGTAAATAATTGTTAAATTAGTATAGCCATGATGGATATGATTGACAGCACCTTCTATCACTGACAGAGCCTACATATTTCACATTTTATAAAAGCTTTGTGTTCTAGTGTTTGTTTAGCCATTACTTTTATCCTTGCAATAGCTCAATATTGTGTCTGTCCAAAGATTCACCAAACCTATGAGTTTCTACACATAGTGTTTGATTCATCTAGATGTTCAACCCATACCTTTTTTGTTCACAAATGTCACAGTCTCAAAACAGATCAGTCTCTTTGTTCATATATACTGTTTCTAAAAAAATTATGGATAGCCATTTTATAAGTGGCATGATTTACATTTTGGCATTAGCTGAAAGGCAGTTGTGTTTTCACCTAGAGCTGCTGTGAATATATTTTTAAGTGAATATAATTTGCATATTAAATTTGCATTTTTATGACCAGGGGTTGTAAACTGAAAACAAGGGAATTGGAAACAGAGAAAATGAAAGATTATTTATTATTTAATAATCCAACTATCGGGTTAGAGTCCTAACAAAGTTCAATAGAAGAAATCATAACATTAGATCATAAAATATTACCAGGTTAAAGTATATTCCCATAAAAAACAATACAAATAAACGACTACATTCATCTTTCACGGAGGGGAAATCCATTCTGTTGTAAGGAGTTGCTCTATGTTAAAGGTCTAGATAAACAACAACCAGATTTTTTGCTACTGAACACATCAACAAATGACCTCTGCCCTAAAACTACAGTGTTTCTTAAAATTGATAAAGTTCATTATCTGTTTGATATAACTTTAACTTTTTAATTACATGTTAAAAAAATAAATCATAAAATAAAAGCAAAAAAGATAATTTGTATTGTGAGAAATACATTTGTATACATTGTTATCATTTCAAAATAGATATTAAATAGTCATTTATAATAGTCTTTCAGAGTCACATAGGAATATGAACCAGATGACATAAAAGTGACCTAGACTGTGTTTATTTTCTACATGTTAAATTCAATTATTATTAATTTGTATCAAATGTGATTTACTCTGAAAACTTTCAAATTAATGAACACACATCAGAGGAAAAAAACAGTCAAAACATAAAAGCTTAAGTATCCAATTGTCTAAACTTTCTTTACATTTAAATATTTTATATAATATATAAAACTTTTCATTAATTTGTGGCTCTGCTTATAGCAACTGCTACAGATGTGTCTTTTTCCTGGAACAAGGTGATAGCAGTGACACATATATGCAGCTATTGAGGTGGTAGGTATTTTTAGCCTGGCAGGACAGTGGGACACCTTTACTGTCTGTCCCAGAGTAGTGACAACTTATGGATCCTGGGCTACTATTGACATCTATTGTCTCATCAGAGCGTAGGAGTTCATGCTGGTCCCCTGCGTTGATGACAATCTGCTGATAGGATTTAGAAAGCATATAGCAGCAGCTGTTCAAGATGCCTTGGTAAAATACTTGTGTGCCAAGGGGCAGGATATTGGTTCCACTAAAATGCAGAGACTAGCCACTTTGTTGCAGGAAAATGGGACATGGGAGGATGGTTATGTCTCAGGTCTTGGGAGAGTCCCTAGGATGGGCTGCCAAGAGGGCCCTTAGCTTTGCGTAGGAAGGAATTTAAGAGCGAGCAGAAGTAGAGACTTCCCTGGTGGTCCAGTGGTTAAGACACCACGTTCCTAGTGCAGAAGGCTCAGGTTCCATCCCTGGTCAGGGAACTAGATACCGCCCATGGTAATGAAGATCCCACATGCCACAATTAAGACCTGGTGCAGCCAAATAAATAAATATTTAAAAACAAAAAAAAGAGTGAGCAGAAGTAGAGTGAAAGCAGATTTTTTCAGGGAGATACATAATTCGTAGAGTCCCAGAGCATGGGGTTGTCATATTTATAGGCTGGGTAATTTCACAGGCTAACAAGTGGCAGGATTATTCCATCAATTTTTGGGAAGGGGTGGGGATTTCCAGGAATTGGGCCACTGCCCACTTTTTGGCCTTTTGTGGTCCGCCTTAGAACTGTCATGGCACCTGTGGGTGTGTCATTTAGCTAATGTATTACAATAAGCCTATAATGAGGTTCAAGGTCTATTGGAAGTTAAATCCTCTGCCATCTTGGACCTAGTTGGTTCTAACCAACTTTTGTCATATCCTCAACAGCTATGTCATTCTTTAAAAGGTTGTGCCCTACTCCCTTCCCTCCTGTTTAATATCTACCCTCTCCAAAGAGGAGAAGCTCCTACACTTTTCACTGTCTACCTTAAAGAAAGAGATACAGTACTTGGTAAACATCTTTCGATTTTGGAAGCAATATACCACATTTAAACATATATATGCTGCTCCCATCCATTTATCAGATTTAAGAAAAGGCTGAATACTTTTAACGGGTCCCAGAGCAAATCAAAACTTAAAAGATGTAATGCAAAGGTCCTTATGATCCACAAGCTTTAATTGTACTCAAGAGTCTATGACCAGTTACAGGGACTTGCCTGGTGGCACAGTGACTAAGAATCCACCTGCCAATGCAGGGGACATGGGTTCGATCCCTGCTCCAGGAGGATCCCACATGCCATGGAACAACTAAGCCTGTGCATGACAACTATTGAGCCTGTGCTCTAGAGCCTATGAGCCACAATTATTAAGCCCATGTGCTGCAACTACTAAAGCCCACTCACTTAGAGTCTGTGCTCTGCAACAAGAGAAGCCACAGCAATGAAGAGCCCATGCACCACAAAGAAGAGTGGCCCCTGCTCACCACAATTAGAGAAAGCCCACGCACAGCAACGAAAACCCAACACAGCCAATAAATTAATTAAATAACTAATTAATTATTTTTTTAAGTGTCTATGACCAGTTACAACGCTTTTGTCAAACACTGGAGCAAAAATTTCTAAGGCCAGATCCCAAGATCTTAGAGCAAAGCCACTTATTTTTAGCAATAGCAATAGTATTTTGAGAAATAGCTCTTGACTTAATTTGTCCCTGACAGAGAAGGAAAGTCTGACTTGGGAAGAGCAGGTAACAAGAGCCCGTTGTTATCATAAGCTGGGTGTTAGATCTAACTCTAGGAAGTCAGAGAGTTAGGTGTACTCAGCAGCATTTCATTATTCAAGTGGAAATAAAGTACAGTAAAACCGTGCTCTGCGAGCATAATTCGTTCTGGAAACATGCATGTAATCCAAAGCACTTATATATAAAAGCAAATTTCCTCATAAGAAATAATGGAAACTCAGATGATTTGTTCCATAACCCAAAAATATTCACATAAAAATGATTACAATACTGTAATATAATACAAAATAATAAAGAAAATACAAAATATAAAGAAAAATAAACAAATTAACCTGCAATTAACCTTTTAAAAGCTTTGTGGCTCGTGTGAAGGAGACAAGAGAGAGCAGGGTTATTTTGTAGGACAACTTTCACTATCACTAACGGGATCACTGCTATCTATTAACTCAATGCAATCTTTTTCTTTTCATGCAGCTTTAACAAGGAACCTATCCAATGACACACGTTTTTGCCTCCTTTTGAGGATTTCGTGGAAATGTGACATGGCATTGTCGTTAAACAGATTCATTGCTCGCACTGCTACAGCCTTATCAGGTGGTGCTTTTCTACAAAATTTTGCACTGTTTGCCACATTTTACACATCTCCCTAATCTCATTTGAAGTGAGGGATTCCTCTGCCTTTTTTTTCTCCTCCCCTACAGTCGAGATCTCCTCCATAACCTGTTGCTGTTGCTCGCGATGCAGATCCACCAGTTCATTGGTGGTCAGCTCCACTGGCTCAGTTGTGGTCATGTGATGTTCGGCGTCACATACTACTCACATTGCAAGACATCGTTCGTTCATCAAGTTAAAATTTATTCGAAATGTTTGCTCATCTTGTGGAACACTCGCAGAACAAGTTACTCACAATCTAAGGTCTTACTGTATATGGGTCCAGACAAAGCAGACCCTGAAAGCGCGAGTAATTGTATTAGCATGCAGCTGTCATTCCCAACTTACCCATGTCTTTTGCTCGGCTGCCCCTCCCTCAATCTCTGTTTTTATTCAGGTGGGAGTTTTGTTTTTTTGTTTTTTCATTTTTTGGAGGTTGGGTTTTTTTTTCTTTAATTAACTGACCAGGAAGAGAAAAGTTTAGGCCTTAATATGTAGGTATTGCTGTATACTTTGCTGGCAGTGGACAGAGATTGACAGCTGAATCTTTACAGCCCCACCCAGGGTTGACCATTTAAAAAGCATGGGTAAGAGGGTAGCAGACAAATCCTCTTAATGATTTAACTCGTGGTTCACTTGCCTTGAAGGAGAGGGAGCCTTAGGTAAGTACCTACTTTTCTTTGAGGAATCGGTATCCCTCCCAGGGCTGCCCTGGAGGGACAGCACCTTGCCCAGCATCTGAGATAGTGGTCAAAGCTGGGAACTTAGTTGGATCCTCCATGGCTTGGACTAGAAGTTGTAGGTGATAAACCCTTCCTATTCTTGTGAACCTGGGTTCTGATCTTTTAGACACTCTAGTACATGTGGAAGTAATGCGTCCTCTAGGTACATAAAATGATACCACTGAATTGGAAGTAAAAACTGCCACCTGGGTATTTCAGATCTTTCATGTCTTTAAACAAATGGACCAAAAGTACGTTTCATTATTAGTCTGGGTAAATAATCCTGATTATTAAAAGGAACAAGGAATCCTGAGGACAATGGGATATAAAGCTGTATAGATAGAAGCCTGAGAAAACCCTGGAGGGTCTTCAATGTTCTATGTTAAAAACTGACAAGGGCCTCCGCCATGGCGAGTCTGAATGCAGTGAGAGAAACTGTGGAAGTTCTGCTTGAGATTTCAAGAATTTTGAATACTGGATTAGATATGGAAACTCTGTCTATATGTGTACAGCTCTGTGAACAAGGAATTAACCCTGAAGCTTTATCATCAGTTATTAAGGAACTTCGGAAGGCCACTGAAGCATTAAAGGCTGCTGAAAATATGACAAGTTGACTTTAAGAAATCCTGATGAGATATGTCAAGCTCTGCAACAGGACTGAAGATCAATCGCATTGTTGTCAAGAATGTACAATGAAATCACTGCATGTAGCAATGTGGAAACATTGTCCTTTTTAAAAGAATTATAAAACAATAGCTTTATAAATCAGTGGAAAGTGGCTTAGAGAGAAAACTATCAATTGTTTTACAACACATTTTTTTTTAACAGCTCTAATGCTGTGGCATTACTGTGTTCATATTTACGTATTCCTCATTTATAGCTCTGATGGCTTTAATGTTTTAAGCAGTCTGTCTGTCAGATGTGCACATCTGCTGTGCCTGGTTGAAGTAGAGTGGAACCCATCAGTAGTAAGGTTGTAGTTAGACTTATTGACATTTCCATTATAAACTTTAATTTTGAATTGTTTATGCAAAATAACTGTGGGTTTATGTTGTTTTAGGCTGAAAGTTGACAGAATCTCAGCTGCCATTTGTGGATTTTGATTTAGATTCATTATGCATATCAGAATCTTGTTTTTTATAAGAGCATGGAAAAACATCTGTTGTAAACTGCTCTTTAACAAAGAATATTTAGTTTTTTTAAACATAAAGTTTGACTGGCAGTTAATAGTGTGAGCCAGATCATACTTGTATTGAAAAATAAAACTTTGAGAAACCTGGATTTTAAAAGTAATGACAGTGCTTAGCTTAGTATTATTTATCATTTGAATCATTTAAATTTAGTGAGAATATTAATTGAGAATGTCTTTCTTACTTTTATACTCTGTACATCATGGCCTTAAAAAAATAATACATAATGAAATAATTCCAACATGAAAAGTCTTTTACTTTTGTTACATGAAAATAATTTGAGTGCTTACTTAATATACCTTGAGTGGTTATCTAGCAAATCACTAAGTAGATGGTGTCATTCAACAAATAATGTTATTATTTTCTGAAGGAATAAAGATTTCCAGTCATTAAACAAAAACTAAATAATGAAGTGTTCTGTATCAGGAATTCTAAATATGCCTTTCTAAGATCATTTTTGTGTCATTATTTTTACCCTGAAAGTTTTAACTAATCGAAGTGATGGTTCAAAATAAATTTTGGAAAACAGCATAGCACAGATTCTGTTCCTACAACAGAATCTCAATGGAATATTTTTCCCAAGACTAATAAAAATTTAATCTGATTTTTTAAGACGTCGTTAGCCTTCATTTAAAAATGATAGTATAGGGACTTCCCCAGCAGTCCAGTCCAGTGGTTAAGATTCTGCTTTCCAATGCAGGGGGTGTGGGTTTGATCCCTGGTCAGGGAACTAAGATTCCACATGCTGCGGGGTACAGCCAAAAATTAAAAAAAAAAAGAAATGATAGTACAAGCATATACTCTATGGTAGCATTTTTTGTTCTTCAGACAAATCTAAGTGACTTTAATAAGGCTTAGTTATATTTAATAGCAACCTTCTGTTTTATTTTTAAAATCTAGTCTTTTAACCACTTTGGCTTTTTAAATGCGTGGCATCTTTACCAAGTGCACTGAAGGTCTGTTATAGGGAGAACTGGTTGGGAGACAGTAAAAGTTTTGATTATAAGTCACCTATTTGATTAAAAAACATTGCAAATACTACATGTTGTTCTTTATGTAAAATCAGAAAGAGAACAGTCTTGTCAAGCTCCAAAATTTGTATAATACTTTTAGGTCATAAGAGTTAATAGTTTTATTTATGACTTTGTAGATTATGTTATTTATGTATGAAAGCAGGAAAATATGTTAAGAAGGAGTTATGTTTACAGAGGACTTTTAATGTGTTACATTTCTTAAATGTAAACATATTTTTAATGCATACTTAAGCAATATTTAAGGAAACCAAACAAAGTAATGATACAATCACATTGTTCTGCATGTTGTCAGTGTCAAAAATAAAACCATTTTAGTGGTAAAAAAAAAAAAAATTGACAAAACTTAAGTTTTGACTATAATTGGATAATAGCGGCCAATTTAACTCTCCAAAGTTCAACAGCTAGAAAACTGGGTACAATTTACATGCAACACTCATTTTCAGACACTGGACAGTGAACAGTACAGAATAATAATCTTTGAGAGAAGGGAAACAAAAGGGGTAAACCCTGTCATTATCCCAGCTTCTTGCTTATAGAGAACATCCAGACTATAGTAGTGAGACGAAGCCCCCATACAGAGCCTGGTGGTCTTCCTGAGTTGAAGAAACAGAATTCAAAGTGAAGGGAGGCCAAAACAGCTAGGATTTTACAGTGTAATTCCAGGAAGGAGATAGGTGTGCAAAAAAAAGTCTCCAAAGATCCAGAGAAGTGAAACAGGAGGGAAGGGGGCAGGCCACAACCTTTGAAAGAATGACATAGCCTGAGGATATGATATAAACTGATTACAATTAAATGGGTCCAAGATGGTGGACTTCCACTAGACCTTGAGCCTCAGTATAAGCTCCCGGTAACACATCAGCTAAGTGACATTCCCACAGGCACCATGACAGCTCCATAAGGATCAAAAAGTGGGCAGTGGCCCAATTCCTGGAAATCCCCACCCTTTCCTGAAATAGCTGTAATACTCCTCCCACTCATTAGCCTATGAAATTACCCACCCCTATAAAAAGTGACAACCCCATACCCTGGTGCCTTTCTCACCTTCTGAGATGCCCCACACTCTGTCTGCAGAGTGTTTTTCTCTCTAAATAAATCCACTTCTTACCTATCACTTTGTCTCTCACTGAAATCTTTCTGCGATGAGACATCAAGAACCTGAGCCTCAGTAAGTCGAGACGCCAGATGAGTGTTTCTAAATTAAAAAACCATGGGTTAAAGTTGCAATCAGGGTTTTGGCCAGGTCTGAGTCCCTGCACATGGGTTCAAGCCCCAGTGTGAGGTGCACGGTTTCAGAAGGATCTGTTAGTCTGTGGCTGAATACTGATCTTCACATTCACAGGAGGAAATGCCCAAAGCCTAAGAAAGGATGAGTGGAATATTCCCTGGAGAGGTACGGGGTGGTGAATATGTCATGTTCTAATCAATCAGAGTATAAAGGGCCTGAATCAATAGAGCTTCAGGTAAAGTCCTTAGAAGGGTGTTATGTCAGCAGTGGAATCAGATATGCCCTAGATGATGGGCTGCTCTGGACCTGCTGTAACAACACTTAGAAAGACTCAAAAGGGTCAAAATGATTCCAGTAATCTGGCAGCATTCTAGGTCAAAATCCAACAATATTTAACGAAATGCAGCAAAATACAATACCAACTACACAGAACTTACAACGTTTGGCATCCAATAAAAAATTTGCATACATAGAAGGAAGTAGGAAAATGTAATCCCCAACCAGGAAAAAAACCTATCAATAGAAAGAGACTCTAAATGACAGAGAAGATAGAATCATTAGAAAAGACATTAAAAAAAAAAAGCTATTATAAAACAGTATATCCAATAAGGGATTAATAGCCAAAATGTATATAAAAATTCATACAACTCAATATCAAAAGAGCAAACAATCCAATTAGAAGATGGGCAGAGTACCTGAACAGACATTTTTCCAAAGGAGAAATACAGATGGCTAACTGGCATATGAAAAGATGCTCAACATCATTAATTATCAAGGAAAGGCAAATCAAAACCACAATGAGATATCAACTCATACCTGTCAGAATGGCTTTTATCAAAAGACAGCAAATAACAAGTGTTGGCGAGAGAAAAGAGAGCCCTCGTACACTGTTGGTGGGATGAAAATTGGTATGGCCACTATGGAAAACATTATGCAGTTTTCTCAATAAATTAAAAATAGAACTGCCATATAATCCAGCAACTTTACCTCTGGGTGTTTACCCAAAGAAAACAAAAGCATTAATTTAAGAAGATATATGTACCCAGTGTTCATAGCAGTACCCCAATTTAAAATAGCCAAGACATGGAAGCAACCTAAGTATCCACTGATAGATGATTGGATAAAGAAGATGCAATGTATATATATGATAGACTATTACTCAGCCATTCAAAAAAAAAAAGAAAAAACAGAAATCTTGCCATTTTTGACAACATGAATGGCTATGAAGAGTATTATGCTAAGTGAAATAAATCAGAGAACAACAAATACTGTATGATCTCACTTACATGTGGAATCTAAAAGCAAAATAAACAAAACAAAAACAGACTCATAGATTCAGAAAACAAACAGGTGGTTGTCAGAAGGAAGGAGAGAAGAGGGGTGGGCAAAATAAGTGAAAGAGATTAAGTGGTCCAAATATAAAATGAATGTCATGAGGATGTAGGTATATGGTCAATAACATTGTAACAACTTTGTATCGGGACAGATGGTTGCTAGACTATCTTGTTGATCATTTTGTAATTTATGTAAATGTTGATTCACTATCTTGTACACTTGAAACTAATATAATATTGTATATCAACTATATTTCAATTTTTAAAAAACTATTATAAATATATTCCATATGTCCAAGAGGATAGAGAAAAACATCATCTTAATGAGAAGAAAATGAGAAGATTAAAAAAGACTAAAATTGAAGTTCTAGGCATAAAAAGTACAATATCTGAAATGAACAATATGCTAAATGGGATTAACAGCAGATTAGACATAGAAGGAAAGACTGCTGAGCTTGAAAATATAGCAATAGAATCATACAAAATTAAACACAGAAATACAAAAACTATATTGTTTCTAGGGGTGATGGTACTGTACTGACATGTCTATTGTATATTGTGGATAAAACAAATAGGCAAGTATGTGATATTCTTATCAACTGTGATGACCTTGAGAACTGGGGTTTTCAGCAATGCAAAGGATATACAGATGCAAAATACAAGTGATACAGATACAAGATAGCTCTGACCTTGAATTTAAAATATGAATAGGAACTCTCATATAATGATATATTTTATCAGAAAAAATATCCTCTGCTCTGTCCACTGATAAGGCCTAGAAATAATGACCACTTCAATGCAGCTAAGAACCCACCAAAAGGAGCCTTGTCTAATTCCAGGTCTAGTGTAAAAAATGTACAAGTTGAGTGTGGAACACCCTGTCATCCCAAAGAGCACATAGCAAAGAAACCATGAAAGACTAATGTCATGTCAGTGGGACTCAGGCCATTTAGGTCACTAGCCACGTAGAGCATCAATAAGGATAATAGCTAGAATGTCTTGAAACATAGAAAATATGTGTAATCCCATGTGTTTGCAGTGATATTAAACAAACAAAACCCCAAAACCTAATTGGCTGCTCTTGGATGATCCTAGGGAACAAATTCATTATTGTGAAAACTCGGAGTAAAAGGATAGATTCAAATATGTATCCTGCCTTCTCTATATGAACTGTAACACTGGGTAACTAAAATGACAGAACGTAGGATTTTCTATTTAGAGAGATCCCAGCAAATAAATGAAGAAGGAATGTCATAGTTAGGATATCACTATTTTGCAGCTTCTAATGAATTAATGGAGCTGGATATTAAGCATGAACAGCTACTAACATCACAAAAAGAGTGCCAATCAAATATTTTGTGCCTCCTAATAGAACACAACCATCCCTTTAAGGTGTCTTGGCAAGAAAAAAAGTCTAATCTAAATTTGACTAACTCTCTAGGTCCAATTTCCAATTCACAAGGAGCACAAGCAACCCAGTTTCTTCAGCAAATACATTTCAAAGGGGAAAAATATATCAAGGAAGAACCCACAGATTAAAAACTGTAAGAAAAAAATTTACCATTTAAGAGACAATTAGAAATTTCTAACAGTAACTCTGTATTTGTTGATATTAAGAAAATATCCCTCTTCAATACTACTGTGATAGTAGTATTGTGGTTATATTTGGAAGAGTTCACATCCTTTAGACTTAAGAGCTAAAATATTTACGGTATTTGTCATTTGTTACAAAATAATATGGCTGAAGGAGCAGATGTGCTGTAGATGAAGTAATAGTTGCCATGGGTACATGGCTTGAAGCTGGGTGATGGGTACATGGGGATTCATTACACTCTCTCTATACTTTTGTATTTGGTATTCATATGTTCTGCAAGAAAGATTTTAAGGTAATAAGAAAGGACAAAAATAGAACTCTGGGAAGAAAATTAATGTAAGATAATAGCAATCCTAACAAAGAGATTAGCCAAGGCTCAAATCCTCCAGAAATAAAGATAGAAATTTGTTCAACTGCATAGTTCACATAATTCATTAAAAACTTTAAATATATGCCATTTTAGGAAGAAAAATTTCAAAAGGTTTATTTGCACAAGTGTTTAATAATAGCTAATTGCCACTACAAAAGAAAAATCTTGGCTTGGTCCTTTTAACTAATTAATATAGTTTATTCTTTTTTTGTCCTTGTCCACACAAAGTCAGAGTCAAAAGATTTGACTTTTCTTTTAGAGCACCTGGCATTATTGCCTGCCATAAGAAGACATGCTGCTTGCTGGTTTATTTTAAAGGCATGTTGTTTTTGTATTCTTTCTGAATACCTTAGGAAATTCCATTTCACTGGAGATTCCATTTCACTGGCAGAAATCCACTAAAAGGGGATGAGGGGTGTACTCTACCCTTCTGCTTAAAAAGAAATTTTACAATAAATATTTAGTGCTTGAGATAAGAAAGAAAAAATAATAATAAGCTGTCTTTTTGTATACATCCAGTCTGGTAAAACACTTGACTTGTAATATTTTCCCATTTTCACAAAAATACCTTTGTTTTGTTAGGAGAAGTAGAGTGTGGGAAAGGATAAGGAAGAAAGTGGAGAGAAAAGAGGAATAAAGGAATAAAAAACAAGGATAGGAAGGAAGAGTAGGAGTATTTTTCTCAAGAAATTTGCATTGTGCCAAAAGCAGATATGTTTTTATAATTATTAAGTTCTTCATTAATTAAACCACTTTCTTTCTGGTTTCTCTCATGTAACAGCAGTGTGCAAAACAATGCATTAACATATATAGAAAATGCTGATTCCCACCAAGCCACAGGCCCCTGGTAACCAATGTCATCAGTCTGGCATGTGACCATCCTCACCTCTCCCCTTATATTAAAAACATTCAAAGGGTATTTGGAAGTTTTTTGTTTTTGTGCTGTTCCAAATATTAGATAATACTGTAAATATTATGCTGGGACTTGCTTTACTCAATACATCATGGACATCTCAAATACACAGAAAAGTAAATCATTCTTTTAAACAGTCACATAATATTCCATGGTAAAAGTGTACTACACTGAACTATTGCCCTGTTGATAGACAATGAAACTATATCCATTTTTTGGCCACCATAATCAATGCCAAAATAAACATTCTTTAACATGGCCTTAAAAAATGATGTGTCTATTTCTACAGAAAAGCTATTCAAAAATAGAGTCGGTATGTTAAAGAGAATATGTATTTTAGATTACAATAGACATTGCCAGATTTCTTTTCAAAATGTTTGCAATTTATACTCCCACTACCAATATATTACAGTGTCCATTTTCTCATTTATGTCTTACTAACAACGAATGTTATGACCCTTTTTAATTTTTGCATTCAAATAGGAAAGATTCAAATTATCAAAAGAACTATTCCTTAGTGTTTTCGCTGAATTGAATTCACAGTCTATCTGTTTAGGTCTCTGACATCTCTATGAGGTCAGCATTGGGGACTGGACTGAAGCAGAGGTGTTCTTTGCCCTACTCTCGTCATAGATTGCCTACAGGAGATTGTACCATTGGAATTGTACTACCAGGAAAAAAGTATGATATACAGGTTAAAACCACCATTGTCATATATGAAAGATACCTTGCTATTCACTGGAAACAAAATGATAGAAACAGAAAACCTCAGGGGTTAAAGATACTATCCAATGCTTAACTGTTATCTACAAAACTCCTAACAATTTATTATTGTACCTCTGCTTAATTTCCTCTAGTGATGAGGAGCCTACAAAAACAGATAGCCATTCCACAATAACAAAGCTAACTCTTATTGAACGTTTATTCTGTACCAGACACAACTGAAAGTGCCCGGCAGGAAGCATCTCATTTAATCCTTACAAAAACCCTCTGCAGGAGGCATTACTATTATACCTATTTCACAGACTAAACCAAGGCACACATCACAGGGACAGCAATGGTTGTAGTTGATTTGAAGTCCATGGGAAACCATCTCTCAATCTCTGCACCTTACTGCCTCCCAGAGGCAGGTTTATAGAACTTCAAATGCCAACCCTTTTTCTTTACAGACCTAAACATTTCTTCCTGTAGTTGTTTCACTGCTCCTCCTCTACTCTTCTTATTTCCACATATTCTCCTAAAATCGTTTACAGATGAAAATACTACAAATACTTGAAAGCAGCTATGAGGTTCTCCATTAGTTTTTTTTTTTTATGGTGATATATTTCTTTCTTTTGGCCCCATCACATGGTATGCCAGATCTTAGTTCCCAGACCAGGAATCCATCCTGCGCCCCCTGCCTCAGAAGCGTGGAGTCATAACCACTGGACCACCAGGGAAGTCCCTATCCATTGGTCTTTAGCTCTAGAAACCAGAGAATATTTAATGGAAACCTGAGAAACATAAGCTCACCCAATGGCAAGAGTGATAAAATGGTAGTATCCATATCACCTACTTGTTACAGAATCCAATTCAAGCCAACTATAAGTCTTTATAGAAAAGGAGACTGAACATTTCCAGAGGAGCGGCCAAGTACCCAGCATTAAAACACAAAGCATTAATGGGAAGATTAACATAATACCATTACATTTTTGAAGTCTCAGTCAACCATCAATGAAATACAAGTTCCTAAAAAGACTCCCAAGGTATACCTCACATACCTAAGGATTTAGTCTTCTGTTTTTTTCAATCTCCTTAAATTTACTGAGACTTGTTTTGTGGCCTGGCATGTGATCTATCCTGCAGAAAGTTCCATGTGCACCTGAAAATAATGTGTATTCTGATGCTTTTGGATGGAAGGTTCTATATAGACCTAGGATTAAATCTTTTAGGAATACAATAATTGAGAGTATGGCATAAGAGACAAGTTTAATAATGTTTCAGTCGCAGGAATTCAAAGATAACAGAAAGTACAATAATAAAATTAGATTTCATTAAAATCACAAAAATTTCCATTTTTATCACAAGAGAATAGATTCAGTAGAAATTCAAATAGAAAACAAATCAGATCGCACAGTGGAAGTAAAATATGCCCATGATTAGTATCTTGTATGCTAATCAAAGGTTGAGCAAGGACACACTAATGAAAAGTCTTTCTCTCTCTAACCACATTTCTTTCACTGATGAAACACCAATGATTTAGGTTGTATTTTTCATTTATAATCTCATATCAGAGGAATATTTTTTTCTTAATTTTCCTCTATTTTTTGCACTTTGAGAACAGGGAATAAAGTTAGCTGATCTCTTGAAATCCAGGCCATATTAACATTATAGCTCTTGTTTTTTCTTGCTAAATTATTTGCACACATGTGAGGTCAAGAGCTCATGGAGCTTTGTTCCTGACAACACCCCCACATTTTCTCACTGATCATTTCTCAGTACCTTTATCATCACTTCTTTAAATTCAAGATACCAACCTATGTATTGTTGTCTTATATTGAAATAATTCTGAACCCAGCACTAAACACTCCTCACAGTGAAAATAAAAACTAGTAAGAAAAAATAGCTTCATTAGGTGATTAAGTATTTTTTTTGTTTATTCCATTTTTTATTTGCAAATTGTAATTTTAAACAACATTGATATAAAATGTGGTTCCATGTTTTTTAAAGTAGTGGACTGTTAAGATAATTATTAAATCTAGCTGAATATCCCTGTTATTGGTTTGCTTTGAACTAGATTATTAATTATTAATTGAATAAATTGAATAAATGGATGATTCAGCCAGTTCCTAACACTTTGGAGATCTTTGAATATTCAGTTTCCTAAATTAAAGTGAGGCAGATGGGCCATTTAAAAATGTGGACTTGGGACTTCACTGGTGGCACAGTGGTTAAGAATTCACCTGCCAGTGTCGGGGACATAGGTTCAGTCCCTGGTCTGGGAAGATCCCACATGCCGTGTAGCAACAAAGCCTGTACGCCACAACTACTGAGCCTGAGATCTACAGCCTGCAAACCACAACTACTGAGCCCATGTGCCACAACTACTGAAGCCTGTGCACCTAGAGACCATGTTCCACAACATGAGAGAAGCCACTGCAATGAGAAGCCCGTGCACTGCAACGAAGAGTAGCCCCCGCTTGCTGCAATTAGAGAAAGCCGCTGCACAGCAATGAAGACCCAATGCAGCCAATAAATAAAAAATAAATTTATTAAAAAAACTAAGAAAAATGTGGACTTTACCTTAATGAAATTTAGTAAACATATTTTTAACTTCTGAACCACTATACTGTAAGTTAATATATAACCATTACTGTCCCTATTTATTTGAATTTTCTATTGAATTTTCCCATAGAATATATATAGAGGATGGGTTAGCTTGGGATAAACAGGTTTTTTGTTTGTTTGTTTTTGACATGCACACATGTACCTGGTTGGGAAAGGTATGTACAGATGGATTTATTCCAGAGGTCAAAACAAAGGCCAGTTTGTTGGATTATTAAGGGAAACTAATTACTCAATATAAATATTTTTAATTAAAATGTGACATATATTAATTGTTTTTCATAGGAGTTTCCCCCCCAAAAAAAGAGGGGGAGTTTTTTTCTAATTAAGATATAATTGACATATAACACTGTGTTGGTTTTAGGCGTAGAACACAATGATTTATGTATATATTGCAACATGATTACCACAATAAGTTTAGCTAACATCCATCACCACAAATTGTTACACATTTTTTTCTTGTAATGAGAACTTTTAAGATCTACTCTCTTAGCAATTTTCAAATATACAATACAGTATTATTAACTATAGTCACCATGTTGTACATTACATTCCCAAGACTAATTTATCTTTTAAGTGGAAGTTTGTACCTAATGACCACTTTCATTCATTTCACCAAACTCCTACCCCCCCTCCTCTGGCAACCACCAATATGTTCTCTATATCTATAAGCTCAGCTTGTTTGTTTGTTTGTTTGCTTTTCAGATTCTACATATAAGTGATATCATACAGTATTTGTCTTTGTCTGACATATTTTACTTAGCATAATGCTTTCAAGGTTCATCGATGCTGTTGCAAATGGCAGGATTTCCTTCTTTTTATGTCTGAATATTATTCCATTGTCTGTATATGTGTGTGTATGTATGTATATAAAACATTTTCTTTATATTCATCAATGGACACTTAGGTTGTTTCCATGTCTTGGTTATTGTAAACAACGATACAGTGAACATTGGGGTGCAGATATCTTTTCAAGATAGTGATATTTTTTTCTTTGGATAAATACCCAGAAAAGGAATTGCTGGATCGTATTTTGCCCTATATTGTTTAGTTTCCACAATTTTGTTAACTTCCTTGCTTTCTTTCTGTTACTGATTTCTAACTTCATCCTGTTAGAGTTAAATAAAATACTTTGTGTGATATCTCTCTTTTAAAATGTCATAAGACTTAATTTGTGACCTAACATGTGGTCTAGTCTGGAAAATGTCCCATGTACACTTAGGAAGAATGTGTATTCTGTTGTCTTTGAGTAGAGTGTAAAGTTTATTAGATCTACTGGTTTACTGTGTTAAGTCCTCCGTTTCCTTATTTTCTGTCTAGTTTTTCTATTTTTTATTGAGGGTGGAGTATTAAGTCTCCAACTACTACAGTAAGTCTATTTCTCCCTTCAACTTTGTCAACTTTTGCTTTGTATATTTTGATGGTATTTTATTAGGTGTGTAAATGTTCATAATCGTTATATCTTGTATTGAACATTTATTAATATATAATTAATGTTATTAATTTATAATGTCCTTTTTTTCTTATAAACTTTTTGAACTAAAGTCTATTTCCTCTGATATTGGTATAGTCATCCCTCTTCTCCTTTGGCTACTATTTGCATGGAATATCCTTTTCTATCCTTTCACTTTCAACCTGTTTGTGTCTTTAAAGTGAATTTCCTGTAGATAATTTATAGCTAGATCATTTTTTTTATCCATTCTGCAAATTTCTCTCTTAATTGTAGCTTAATCCATGTACATTTAAAGTAACTACTGGTAAGGAGAGAACTGTCATTTTGCTATTTAGTTTCTCTATGCCTCACAGCTTTATTGTCTCTCATCTCCTGCATGACTGTCTTCTTTTGCATTTAGTTGATTTTTTGGTAGTGAATTGTTTGAATTCCTTTGTCATTTCCTTTTGTGTGCAATGTACAGCCTCAGCTTTTATATGTCTGGGAATATCTTAATTTCTCTTTCACTTTTGAGAGAGAGTTTTATGGATACAGGACTCTTGCTTGACAGTTTATTTTTTCCTCTTAATACTTTGAATATATCAACTTATGGCTTTTTGACCTCCAAAGTTTCTGATGAGAAATCTGCTGACAATCATTCTGATGACAATCTGCTGAGTATCCCTTGGATGTGACAAGTTGTTTCTCTCTTGCCACATTCAAAATTCTTCATCTCTGTCTTTCAAAAGTTTGATTATAATTTATCTTGGTGATGGGTCTCATTGAATTCATACTATTTGGAATTCATTAACCTTCTTAAATATTTATATTCATGTCTTTTATCACATTTGGGAAGTTTTCTGCGATTATTTCTTTAAGTATTCTCTCTTCTCCTTCTGGGACTCCCACAATGCATATGTTGGTCTGTCTGATGGCATCCCACAGGTCCCTTAGGCTCTGTTCATTTTTCTTTCTGTTCCTCAGACAATAATTTCCACAGTCCTATCTTCAAGTTTGTAGATTCTTTATTCTGCCTGTGCAAATCTGCCTTTGAATCCCTCTAGTGAATTTTTCATTTCAGTTATTGAATTCTTCAGCTCCAGAATTTCTTTTGGTTTATTTTTAGGTTTTCTATGTCTTTCTTGATATTTCCATTTTGTTCCTACATCATTTACTTGACTTTCTCCATGTTCTCCTTTAGTTCACTGAGCATCTTTAAGGCAGTTATTTTAAAGTCTTTGTCTAGTAGATCTGCCATCAGGTCTTTTTCAGGGCCAGATTCTGTTTAGTTTAGTTATCTTTTGTTTTTCATTCTTTGAATGGGCTATAATTTCTTGTTTCTTTGTATACCTTTTAAGCTTTTAATTGAAAATTGGATATTTAAATTTAATAAGGTGGTAACTCTAGAAATCAGATTCTCTCCTTTCCCCAAGGCTTACTGGATTTTTTTTTCTTTTTTCTTTTTTGAAAATAAGGTAGAAAACTTTATTTGCTTCCAGTGTGGAGCAAAACAACAAATAAAACCACAACTATGTAAACAAAAGAATGGTTGCTGCTAAATCAAGAACTACAGCAGCATCTCCTTTTCATAAATTAAATGGTTGAGAACAATGCTTTAAAAAAAGTAACACAATTTTCCCTTAAATCTTTTCTCCGTAATATTTCACTTCTAGTTAACACAAGCTGGGACATAAAAATTCTTTTGGAGATACTTGTGGAAAATGTAAGAAACTAATGCTGAATTCAGATTATACGTGATGAAAAGAAAAATAAACCAGACAAAAAAAGCACATAAAATGCTTATAGTGTAATTGCTACTTTAATATCCCCAAAGATGGATTTTTAACACATTTAGGGGGAATGAGGATTGGTGGGATCTCTGGGGCCACAGGAATCTGAGGCAATGGAAGATACAAAGTAGTGATCTTTCCCCTGCCAAAAGGAACTTGGCACCTGTCAAACAGATGCTGCAATTCAAACTTAAGCTTTTAAGAGAGCTATAAAAGGCAGAAGGCCAAAAGCTGGAAAATATATATTGTCATAACCTGCCCTGGTAAAGACAGAGCTAAGACTTAAAAGCTGGATCTCACTCAAAAGGCAGGAGGAGGTCTTTCCTTTCTCTTCCTGCTTGAAAAACAAAGCCCCTTCCCCTAAGGTGCGTTCTTCATCAAGTTTTTGGTATTGCTTTATTTGCAGTGATTAAAAGAGACAAGACACTTTGCAGACAACATAAGCAACACATAGACATGAAATGCTCTAGACAGAGATGAGTTTAAATCTGGCCTAATAACCACTCCCCCATGTAACAGTGATTGTTTTTTAGGGGCTGAAGTAGGAGCTATATTAGTAGCCACTAATTCCATTACCCCTTTAAAGGATTCTTACAGAGTTCCAGCCACAAAAAGCTCTTCCAAAACTTATGTTATTTTCTGCCCACATTTTTTTTCTATATGGGAAAAAATACACACACACACATATATATATATATATATCACTGTGGCCAGAGGGTCTGTGTAAATGTAAAGGAATTCCTGGGTAAGCTGACCTTTAGGGCATAGGTCTTTAATAGCTTGGGTCCTAGGGGACCTGTTCTACTACTGCTGGACTCAACTTAGCAATGGAGTTTTGCAGTGAAAGTTGTAAACAATGTTTCTACCCTCTGCAGGAAGCAGCAGCAGAAAAAAACAAAGACTTAAAAAAGATCTTGTCTGCTTTGCTACGTGACTGGACCTGGACGCTGAAAGACGAGCAAAGGGAATAAATCAAAATGACTCAATTTCTTAAGCCATATTGAAGGGTTTTTCTCCTCTGTCCATAAGGGTCAGATGAATAGTCTGCAGACTACAGAGCAAGTCAGCTTGCTCCACATCCTACTGGTAATCAAAAGAGTGGCACTATTTATCATTAATAAAATGAAATTCAAAAGCAGCCATGAATATAGGCAAAACAGTTTCCGGAAATACCCTATCTATCCTGTAAAATAAATGAAGATTTCACATATATGAAATTACCACTCAGTCACACAGGGCAGTCTCCCCATGCTTGAAAGTCTGGTATTTTGTGATCATTAAGTTAGCAAATAAAAAGCTAAGCTTGCACAAGCATTTCCTTGACACATTTAGAGCTTTCTGAAAACAAAACTGAAATAGCAGAAGACTGTTACCTTGGATAATCTTAGTTTAGATCCAAGTTTCTGCAGTCAAAATGAAAAATAAAATTGAAAGAAAAAAAAAATGCTCATACTTTGAGCACTGAGGTGCATGCCCTCAAGTCTTCACTATGGCCTTGGGAATAAGTTCACAGGTTTCCTAATGAAAGACGTTTCTTGAATCAGGCCAATGCCAATTGTATGCCACTTGAGTGAAGTAGGTAAGAAGAGCACGGTCTGAAGAGAAGCCTGGGGGAGCAGTTGGAGGGCAGTACCTTCCCCACAAGAGTCCGAAGGCTGGATTTTGTTTTCATTTTTTGTTTTTATTGTTGTAGACTGTCTTTGTGCTGAGGATCAGCCCGCACTGAAAACTTAAGGTCATCTCAAGTCTTTCTGAGCCTGTATCTTCCCCTGGGCACACATGGTGACGTCCTAATTTCCCCTGCAGTTGCTCCTGAATGTTTTAGTCTTCAATGTCTGATTCCCAAAAGGAAAAAAAGAAAATTCAACGTGATTTGGGAGAAAGGCACCATCCCTTTAACCCCCTGGAAATCACTTTACAGCAGTGGGAAGAGGTGCAACAATAATGGCCACTGACTCTTTGCCTGCCTTTCTGTGATCAGAAGCAAAGATCAGAGCACAGATCCCCAATATTTGGAAGATAGGGTCCTTTTTGCCCACCCTACTCCCAAAACACACAAATGACTTCCTGCCACAGTGCTGGGGGGCAGAGATGGGTGGCTGCTGCCATGCCTAAAGCTGAAATAGACCAAAATTAATCACAATTTACTCTTCAAGCCTTCCCCTGCAAGTTGCAAGCCTTCAGTAGATTGCAGAGTTCCAAAATAGTCATAGCAGACAGAGTCTGCCAGTGCCATTGTTGTCTGGGTGGGGGGAGAGATTTCTAGTGCTCCCTACCCTGCCACCTTCCCAGAATCTTCCTCCTTTGACCGTTTTAAAGTTGAATTTTTTACTTTTCATTCATTTTAAATTGTAAAAAAGATCATGTCAGTGCCCATTTAAAACCCTTCATTGTCTTCCCATCTCAGTATTAAAATCCAATCCTCTTATCCAGATTTACAAAACCCAACAGGCTCTCCATCCTGCCTGCCTGGTTCTCTTATCATAATTACCACCACTCTCCCCTTCACTCACTACTCTGGTCTTTGTCTTCCTCAAACTCTCCAAATTCATATTTGCCTTAAGCATTTAAACTAGCTATTTTCCCTCTGGTACTCTCACAAATTAAGAGGGGTGGGGGTATAAATTGGTACAACCACTTTGAAAGACTCTAAAGGGCCTCTAGAACTCTGAACTGAATCTCTAAAATGATTTTCCCTGCCACCTTCTCAAAGGGATCCTCCCTGACCATTTAATTCCAAATAAGTATCCACTCACTCCATCTTGTCACCTCTTTAATATTTTCTACAAACGCATATTATTATCTGATTTTTGGTAGTTATTTTGTTTGTTTGTTATGATTATCTATCTCCTCCTTACCAGAGTGAGTTCCATTTGAGCAAGAACCTTTCATGTCTTGTTCATTACTGTATCTCCAAATCTAGAAAAATCCCTATTATATAGTTGGCCTTCAACAAACACATATTAAATGAATGAGAGAATTCTACAAATATATGTTTTTGTAACCTACTTACGTCTTCAAAGTGTATGTGTATTTTTACCAGATTTTACCTATATGAAAAGGCGACCGACAAGAAAATGGAAAGGGGGAAAGTTTGGAAGAGAGCCTTGCTAAAGCAGCAAAGTATATATTTTCTGTAATAATAATTAATTCAACAAATATTTATGAAAAACCTACATATATTGGGTTGGCCAAAAACTTTGTTTGGGTTTTCCCTTAAGATGTTAACAAAAAACTCAAACTTTTTGGCCCACCCAATACAAGTGAAGAGGAAAAACTGCTTGCTATCAAAATATTACATTCTACTAGAGATTACTTACTGATAATAAGTAAATATATAAAAACAGTCAAGTAGTAATAATTACTATGAAGAAAATAAAGCAGTGTAAAATAATAGAAAATGTGATGGGGGAGGAGTCCATTTTAGAGAAAAGAGTCAGTAGAGACCTAAATTGTGGGATTGGACCTGTGAAGATCTTGGGTACTAGCATTGTAGGCCTAGAGAAAAATAAAGGCAGATTCCTGAAGCTTGGCCTATTTGAGAAAGAACAAGAGGACTAGCCTGAATAGCCATAAGTAAGGGAGAGGAAGAGGGGTAGGAGGGCTTGGCAGTTTCCAGATCCCCGGATCATGGAAATATATTAGAAATGGAGCCTTCCTTTTTCTGGGTCATTTTAGGGTTTTAGTCTATAGTAATAAGACCCTTTTCTTAGAATAGAAAAAAAAAAAAAAACAACCACTTTATCTACAAGGAAAAATAAAAATCATAAACTGATACTGGAAGGTGGAGAGAGGAACAATTTCAACTCTCATTTGAAAAGACTCCCAATTGCTGACATATTTGGGGTAGAAGAATCCCATTTTCCTGAAATAACCCAATTAAGTAGTGTGTCTATCCTATTACAACATAGCCTCTTCTTCACATGTCAACTAGAAATGTTGGAAAGAGGTTTGAGGAGTGTTTGGTCTTGAGTGACATCGGGCGGGCGGGCAGTGGCAAGACATCTAATCTTTTTACAACATAAACCTTAAGATATTTTGTAAGCATGTAAGTATATTAGTTCAGGTTACATCAGCTACAGCTACCAAGACAGGATTAAACATGTGAGAGATTTATTGAAGGAAGGGACAGATGCTGGTTTGACCCAAGGGGAAGGAGAGAGAGAGAAGGAAGGAGGAATGGGTGGGAAGAGTGTCCAACGGCTGCTCAGTTCCAAGAGAAGCTCAGCCAGGAGGACAGGCTGTCCTTGAGCCAAAGTGACCTGTTGGAGGAGTCCCTTGCCTTGCTGGAATGAGCGTGCCTTCCTATCCTCTCTGTGTTCAGTCACCAGTTAGGAGATGCTTGTGGGCAATGTGGTATCTGTGCAAACACAGGAGTGGACCCAGTGAAGCACCATTTTGGGCCATCAGCCAATGATGCTCCTTGCCGCAGGATCCAAGCAGCACATTTTCATGACTGCAACAATTCACCTCCCTCGTGCCTCACAGATCTACTACTCCCAGCAATTCAGGGGACAGCGCAGCTATTCTGTGGTTCCTGGGGCCTCTCTTCCTGAGAAGAGGGGACAGTGGGACAAATTATAGTCCTTATTATCATAGTTGGTTGGCCTCTGGGCACAGGTGGTAGCTCCCAGCTTACTTTCCACTTCCCATCCTGTGAGTCTCT